>NW_010182066.1:0-13223 GCF_000695765.1 Mesitornis unicolor
GAGATTCTGTGATTCTGTGATTCTGTGATGGCTCATCTACCTTTAGGAAACAGAGCTCCATGACTCAGGAAAAACAGACATGGCATTTCATAATATAATAAGTTTGGATTAATATTATAACAGAACATTCTGATGCTTTGTACACTTGAATTTATTTAATCTCTGAGGACTAGAAATTACAGCCTTTGATCAATTCACATTGTTCTCCTGAAGATGTTGGTGTATCTTGCCTGACTTGACCCCAAAGACTGCTGGCCTAGCTCACAGGAACATGAAGAAGGACTCTGCCTGCATCTCCAGAAAGCTGTACACGTGTCCCAGCAAAGCAGGACAGTTGTGACCCTACTTTAATTCTTCCCTTTGCAGAAGACATCTAGAAAGGAGTCAGTGTGGTGCTTCAACCAAAGGACCCAGAGAATGTCTTCGCACCAGCAGACAGTTGTATGTTCTCATCTTAGTTCTTGAAAGCACAATGGTGACAAGTGAAATTTGTCCATCTGCAGCATATGGTCTCTACTTTCAGTATTATTCTCCCTAGAACTGAGAGTTGAGTCAAAGTGCTCTATTTTGGTCTGCAAAAACCATTTTACCACTGTTGAAGTGCCAGATTTCCAGAGCAACAAAATGTCTATACAGCAAACACTTCACCACAACTGACAAAAATAACTAATACATTACTCACATGTAAATATTTGCACAATATTCAAATATACCATGCGTGTGTATAGTTCCAGAAGTCTGGCCCTGAAGCCATCCATATTTTAAGGAAACTTCGCCCAAATGTTATAATGTAATTTCCAGGCAATATAAATGCTAACTATATTGGGCATCTTTCCCAGCCCTGGAGGAGAAAGAAGTGTTTCTTCAGTGAGTCTTGGTGATTCCTTAGTGTTGATTCTTTTTTTCTTTAAAAGTCCAGAGTTCCCCTTTCTGCTCATCCCTGCTCCTGATCTTCTTGCTATCCATCTCAGCTGTGGAAGGGGAAACGGTCCCAAGAGCAGATATGCATTTCAGAAGTGACAGCATTTACTTTTAATATACTGGATCAAATATATCTATCTTTCCCTGAATTCAGAAGCTTCTGCATCCTTAAAAACGTAAATGTGTGATCTGTACTGCTTTGTCCCTTCTTAGGACAGCTGTGTGAAAAGATGTCAAATTAGAAGGGAAGACAGGAAGGAGATATATAGGAGTGAAGGATTTGGACCACAGATCCATGACTGCATATGGTTCAAATGTTAGTTGCGGCCATGCAAGTTTTCTTTGTCAAAGATTCTTGGAATAACAAAATCCTCTTTAGTTTTAGCAGAATAGACTAATTTTATAGAATTAGTGGACATTATCATGACATAATGAGAAATTTTTTTATCTTATTTTTCTCATGTCCTGTCTTCTGCTGAGTTCAACACAGATATCTGGGGTAACACAGTAAAGTCTTCTTTGAGGTAGAAATTGTAAAGTATTTGAAGGCACATATAAACACAATCTACTCCTATTGTTGTTATTTTAACTTGAGTAGTGCCTAATGGCTGCTAGCATTTTTAGTGTCCTTGTATTCTTTGCTACACAAACATCCTAAAAGGATTTATAGTCTACTTAAGGATCACAGATAGCTATATAGGAATAAAAGATAAAATAGACACAGAAAGAAAAGCAAATGCAAGGTCATATATGCTATCAAATATACATTCTCACAGTAACATAAGGTTGTACTTTTTGCCACTGTAAAACATGTATAAATAAAAAGTTATTCTGAATTGGTAATAGAATTTTCCTTATTAATGTAGAATTGGTGGTTATACAGTGGTGGGTAGCAGCTGGTTGGAGAAAGAAAACTACAACCCACTGCAGAGTCAAAATAAATGAGGAAGGGAACTAAGACTTAATGAAGAGTCTTGGAAGCCAAGTTATTTTATTAACACTTTAATTAATGCAAGAGTTATGCTTTATCTCATCAGCAAAGCAGAAATAACAGCTTTAAGATACTGAATGGCTTATTTTGTTATTTAATTAGTTTTTGCCACTGTTATTTTCATTCTTGTCCAGCTCTGTGTGAGAATCACCAAAATATTCTAGAATTCTTTAAGAAACAGGGAACTTTCAGAATTGCTGCATACTACCCAAAATCCCAGACACACATCTACCTTCTTCTGTGTTCATGCATCAGAATGTGTTCTGGGAATATAATACAGCAGAGAGGGAACAGTCCTGGAGGTTCTTGGAGTGTGTGGAAGACAACTTCCTGACAAAGTTGGTAAAGGAGACAACTAGAAAGGGTACCCTCCTGGACCTGCTGCTTGTTAACAGAGAAGGACTTGTAGGATGTAATTGTTGGAGGCTATCTTTGGCATAATGATAATGAAATAATAGTTTTTGATTCTTGGAGAAGTCAGGAGGAGGGTTTGCAGAACTGCCACCATGGATTTCCCCACAGCATTCTTATGAAGAAACTGGTTGCCCAAAGCTTGGATGGGTTTGATCTGCTGGATCAAACACTAACTGGATGGCTGGGCCCAGAAAGTGGCGATGAATGGAGTTAAATCCAGTTGGTGGCTGGTCACAACTGGTGTTCCCCAGGGCTTAGTGTTGGATCACTCCTCTTTAATATCTTTATCAATGATCTGGACAAGGGCATTGAGTGCAACCTCAGTAAGTTTGCAGATGACACCAAACTTAGTGGGAGTGTTGATCTGCTTGAGGGTAGGAAGGCTCTTTAGATGGACTTGGATAGACTGGATTGATGGGCTGAGGCCAATTATACAAGGTGGAAGAAGGCCAGGAGCCATGTCCTGCACTTGGGTCACAACAACCTCATGCAATGCTACAGGCTTGGGGAAGAGTGCCTAGAAAGTTGCCCAGCAGAAAGAGACTTGGGAGTGTTGATTGTCAGTCGGCTGAAAATTAGCAAGCAGTGTGCCCAGGTGGCCAAGAAGGCCAATGGCATCCTGGCCTGCATCAGGACTAGGAGACCCAGCAGGACTAGAGAAGAGATTGTCCCAGTGCACTTGGCACTGGTGAGGCCTCACCTTGAGTGCTGTGTTCAATTTTGGGCACTGCAGTACAGGAAAGACATTGACGTGCTGGAAAGGGTCCAAAGAAGGTCTACAAAGCTGGTGAAGGGTCTTGAGAATAAGTCTTATAAGGAGCAGCTAAGGGACTTGGGGTTGTTCAGTCTGAAGTACAGGAGGCTGAAGGGAGGGCTTATCACTCTCTACAGCTACCTGAAAGGAGGTTGTGGAGAGGTGGGTGTGGGTCTCTTCTCACAAGTTACAGCCAATAGGACATGGGGAAATGGCATCAAGTTACACCAGGGGAGGTTTAGGTTAGACATTAGGAAAAAATTCTACACTGAGAAGGTTATCAAAGGCTCGAACAAGCTGCCCAGGTAAGTGAATCACCATCCCTGGATGATTTAAAAGTTGTCTAGATATGGTGCTCAGGGACATGGGTTAGAAATGGTCACAGCAGAGTTATTTAACAATTGGAATTAATGATCTTTTAGGTCTTTTCCAATCATTACAATTCTATGTTTTCATGATTCTAATGGTCTAAACAGATCTAGTGATTACCTAGTTAATCCTTGCATGTTCTTCTAGGCTGTACTTTTAGGATCTTCAGCGTTGTTTTCTGGGACATTGTCTTGGTGTGGGAAATCATAATTGTTCTTCTTGTGCAATAGCCTCACTAACACTGAAAAAAGGAGTGTGTGGGGCTTTTAAAGCAGCTTCACATGCCTATTTTTAGTCAGGTTTTAGGATGGTTTTCAAGATTACCTTGTTAATATGGCAGATTGAACTTCACTGTAGTTGGCATAACTCTATGCTTGGCTCTCTAAAGCCTTTTCCTAACTTTGAAAATCTTATTCCTCATTAGACACATTGTATTTCCACATCTGTGTTTAAAGTAACATTATTGTTTTATAACCTAAAGGTTATAAATCTGTAATTGATTTAAATCTAAAGCAATACAATAGAGATAATAGAAAGTTTATGATCTGTTTTTACTGATCATACAGAATCAAGTTCACATTTTTCAAACCTGAAGTGTCCAAAAATAACAGATTGATCTACAGACTCTACCCTGTGGTGTTTTGGGCTGGGTCATTTTTCAAAGTGTGGTCTTTCTGCCCCATGTACCATCCAAACAGATGTTCCACTGAAGTTTGAATGACGGCCAGCTAGCTCAAAAACAACTAGGGAGTAGAGATGAAGGGAATCAGGGGACAGAAGAGAGGAATATGGATAGAAGCGAATGAAGAACAGAAAGTAAAAGGTTACAATAAAGCGGATATGAGTGAATACGTACAGACAAAACTTAGGAAGAGTCAAGGTACAAAATACTGCAAAGAAGATAAGGAAATGGGTAAATCTAACAAAAAAAAACCTACAAAAGAAAAAGAAAAAAGAAGGGAATAAAAGATGAAAAAAATGCAGAAAATAAAAGAAAAAATATGATAAAATGGGAACAGGGCTTTAATCTTTATAGAAAGGCAGAAAAAGCATAACTTAAGTCAGCTATTTATTATTGTACCTCGTAGAGATTATTTGGATCTGAAGTATATCCACTAGTTATGTCGATATGTATTATAACTGATTTTTCTAAACTTAATCTGTATAATCACAATTTAAACTAATACACAATTCAAGTGTGTAGTTCATTTAACTAATTCAAGACAAAAGCACACTTTCTACGTAAACCATTACATCTGTCTGTATACTCAGCAGAAAGACTGTACATCAAAATAACTGAGAGGGCTGAACAAGCTATTGAGAAAACTGGAGCAAAGTACTGAACATGGACAAAATAAACAAACATGAACAAGAAATGAAGAACTTTTTAAAGTAAAACATATTTTTAAGTCTAGATAAAAGATTAATTAAACTAAATCAACTTATTTTAAGCCATAAGGCTTTGTCTAAATTATAGTTGGTTTAAAATCAGTCTTGAAACATTTATGAACTGCACCATAAAACACAGGGTGCATATACCTATAGAATTTTTCTTCTGGTTGGAAGGAAATACATTTCCTCTTCTAAAACTTATTTATATATTTTATGGTCCAAAATATAAAATAATATTAAAATAGCTTCCACCAAATGAAGAAAACACAGGAAAGTATACTTCTCTGCCAGGAATTCACAGTGTCTGGATCTCACTTCTCATGTAACAAGAGAATACTTACCTTAGGGAAGCTAATTTTCCCTTGTAAGCTTGGGCTATAATTATAAAAGCCAAAAATGTAAAATAAGTGAGACAGTTCCCACTAACTGAGGGAATTATAGGAAATCACATTGCCAGGATCAGACAGACATGGAGGCTGCAATATTTCCCCCACCCCTTCTTTTTTACGGTAACTTAGCTAAAATAGTAACATTATTCAGTGATCCTAGGTAACAGTTTTTTTCAAATGGATTCTCCTAATCTAGAATGAAAATCTTGATAATGAGTGTGAAAGTCTGTAATATAGATGCACGAGAGAGACACCAGGAGACCTGCCTTAACTACACTACCAATAAAAAACTGGATTTCTTTTGTTCTCTTTTAGCAAAGGACTCATTCTGCTGCTGTTAAATAACATTCCATAGATTTGTTCTGCTTACAGTATATTTTGTACAGTTTATTGGGTTCTTCATTACAAGGCCATTAGACAGAGAGATTCAATAGATAGGCTGGCAATTTATGATATCCTCCTTGAAAAAAAAAGTAGAGTGAAACGGATAGGGTTTTATTGAAAGACTTTTTAGAATGACATTGAATATTACATTATCACTGTATATTGGGATTCTTATATATTAAGCAAAACCATAATTGCATGCTCTGTAATTAGCTTAACTATAAAAATAAAGCTTTATTGATTTCTTTTTTAAACCCAGCTTGTTTCATTGCCCTAGTGTTTTTCACCTGTCACCAAATATGTTATGAAAGGCACTGGTAAATAACATAATTAAAATGTGATACTAAAAGATCTGAAATGACTGAACCTTCAGAGAACAATAGCAGATATACACGAACACCTAGGTCAAGGAGGGATTTGTAAAGTATGTTTTCTTTTAAAGAGCAACCGGACTGTATGATCATAATGATTTTTACCAGCTTGCTATTTGCCCCAGGAAAGTAAGGACTTTCAGATCTCTAATTGTTAATTCTTTCAGAAAGACAGAATCCTTAAGAGTATTTGAGTTTGAGGAATGCATGAATCCGTAGTGAATTCAGATACCTCTCTCAAAGAAATCATATGACCTACAAAGGATGTTACTAATAAAGATTCAGTCAGTTTTTCAAAAGATGTAAAAGTCTAGCAGTCCCACTGTGGGTCCAAATTACTATTTAAATGCACATCACATAACGCCCTTCTGTGACAGGCAAGATCTAAAATAAATTACAGAACTATTCTTGTAAGATATTACCTTATGCTAGTAAAGCAGAAATCTTATTAATTAAATCTCAACTTAGGAGAAAATTGCTAAAGCCTGTAGAATGATAAACTCCACAACTGGTATTTACATAGATTCCAGAATTAAGAAGATCTGCCTTCTCATTTAATTACTTTGGCTATTACTTTGTTAGACTTTCTGCATATTTCTGAAGTGCCCATATCACAGCTAGACAATATAGACTGTAAACCATGATTGTCAGATTTGTCAGTCAGTTCATTCATTCTTCTTTCCCTTGTCATTACCCTAATGCTGAAACTATCTTTGAGAAATATAGACTATGATTTCTAGTGATTTGTTAGTGAATCTAGTGTACAGTTTTTATTAATTTGAAGAAGTATGAGGGGAAATATTATAATAATATTCATATGTTATGTTTCAATAATAATTTATTATTAGCAATCAACAATTAAGTAATTAATGGTTTTTAATTACAATGTTCTGTGCAATTGAAAACATGCTGTTAAAAATGTTTTAGCTAGTTTTTCAGCTATATATTGTGGCTTCTGGTTTAAAGACAGGAAATATCCAAATATTTGAGCTTGAGGGCTGTTTTCAACTTTTCTTCTGATTAAATAGTATCTGAGAAGTAAGTCTGGTCACTAGTCTGGTCACTACTGAGGCTTCTTTATTATGGGGTCTTTTTCAGACTTGCTTAAGATGAAAAGATTAGCTACCACTAGATTTTCTAGCAATAAAAATCTACTCTGCTATGCACATGCATAGTAGTTCAAAATATTGAGTCAAATGCCACAAAATGGTGCCAAAACTTTATATGTTATAATTTGCTTGTTAATAAGCCCATCCAGACAGCAAGTGATAGCATAAAAATTAATAATTCACTTTTTATTCTTCACTTAATAATTCAATTCATCTTCGCTGTAGACATCATGTTTTCTTGAAATGAAGGTGAAATAAATAAAGGTTTTAAACTAACATGTCTAAGGTAAATACAGAGACTGACACATTGTTCTAGACTGTATGTTTAAGCTGTTGAAGGTGTTTCTTCAAACTCTTTTTCAAGCCTGATGTCAGAGTGAGAGGAAGAGATAAAACTAATATTATTTGCAATCTTCTTAATTTCCTTCTAGTGGGAGTTGGAAATACAGAAGTAATTTACCTATCTGACTTTTACATGATGGTCAAGGAACAGTACTGCTCAAGCCTCATCTTGAACATTTATGATTTTATGGCATTTTGTGGAGCTTCAGCAAAATATTCCTAAGAGTTGTGCTCTCAGAAGCTAGTACTTAACTGGACTTTGGTTTTAAACTAGCTAGAGGCTTCTAGGCACAAAGCTAACTATTTCAATGATCTTTTTGAAGATCAAGAGCAAGTTAAACTTATCATTCAGACAAAGTCTCACTGGTGAGACTAGTGTCATTAAAAAGAGCATAATAAATCCATCTATTACACTTACAGCTTCTCTTGTCAGTATCTTTCACAAATAGTAGCACTAAGCAAACGACCTATACAAAAGGAATTGATCCAAATGAGACTTTTTTGCTACTAATGAGAACCAAAGGCACAAGTTAAGTCTAGGAAATCATCACATAGTGCAAAACTGTCCTTTTAAGCAGGAATAAAAAGAGTATTGAGTATTTTGTATCAATCTATTCTACCTTAATAGCATAATTTTCCTGTCCTCCTGATAATATTTTCATTAAAATTTAGGCTTACATTCTTCTGCATTTGCACAGGGTAGAAGTGTTGACCTTGTCAGTTTTATGGAATATGGCTGGTTGGCTCTGCTACCTTTTCCTTCCACCACTCTGACAAAATTTTAAAAGGAATAAAATTATCAGCCTACTAAAATACAGAAAATCTGAAAGGTTAATGTAGTACAGCAAGTATATAATATATTGCACATGAAAAGTGTAATGTCTTATTCACAGAGCAAGAACTGTAACAAGGACAGAGAGTGACAGAAAATTAATCAGTCCTCATGATAATGCTCATAATAAGAACAGAAAGTGTTACTGAAAACATTATACTTTTGAAGTGCACAGCTAAAACTGCAATCCAGAGCTCCTCCTCAAATTGTGAAAGACTAGACGATAGTCATTATCAACTGAAAACCAGCAGGTGCAAGAGAAACCAGAACCAAGGAAAAAATTCAGTGCTTTGATTAAAATTCATTTTAGGCTATGAAACATTGTAAGAGCTTGGCTTATGTGGCTAAACTGTGTTTTCTAAAGAAACTTCTATCTCAGGTAGCTTTTATTACAGGTAATCATTAATGGAATCTCTGTGTCTTACTCTGAAGAACCAGTTAACAACCATTTTCAAGCAGAAGGGTAAAATAAATGATAGAATTTTCTGTTATTGTTTCTAAATATGAGTACATACAGATGTCGGTGTGAAGCCTATATATAAAAAATGGTAAAATTATGATGTTTCATAATATGAACAGAATGTTTGAATTGCTTCAGAAGGATCTTTAATACACAGTCAAATTATTCAGTAGTAGTTCCATTTCAAAATAGTGGCTGTTCTCTCTAACTGGAAGGCAGAATACATTACCAATACTTAACTATCTCATTCCTTTTTCTTCAGACTTAGTTCCTAAGTTGTCAAGTCTAAAACTGAAAACTCTAACAGTAAGAGAAGAAGGTTGTGTCTTTTCTAACTCATTCATTGAACTGAGCTTTCTTTAGAAGGAAGCAGCTTATCTGTGCTTGAATTCAGTGGAAAATGGTAGCGCATATGAAAAATTTAGTCTATGGTTTGGTTCAGCCATTAAAAAACTTTATCAAATACCTTCATGGTAAAACTTATGGTAATCTGCTCCCAGTGAAGAAGTAAAGTGATACTCCATTCAAGGGTAAGTATTCATTTCAGCTTGTGACTTCTGAACATCACTATGCCACAATCAGTTTAACTGTGAGCTCTCAGGCTCTCACATTAAATGATTGACAGTGGGAGTAGTTTACTTGCTACTTGGCTGTAAAAGAAAAGAAAAGAAAAAGTAAAGACTCTATGTTACTGTCTTATTTGTCTACATCTGCTTCAGTGAATGGTTCAGTTGGTGGTGAGATTCTGACTTAAAGAGCACTTATTTAATTCTTTTTTATTTTTTCTCCCTTCAACTTAAGATGAATCCTAGATGTGTCCCATGGAATTTGCAACTGGAGTGCATCAGCTAGACACAGCTTTTAATATAATTTCATCAAAAGATAATACAGTTCATGCATTCGAAGGCCAATCTAATATGTTAATACTGTTCTAGTTCCATCTTCATAATGGAACCCACAGTAGAACTAACTGGAAAAATCATCTTGTTAGTCACCAAATAATGGAAGTTGTTTAAAATGCTGTTTTCATCTATCAGTTTGTCCAATTTGAACTAAATAGAACCAATTCTCTATTTAATTATTTCACTTTTCAGTTGTCTGTTCTAAGTGACATTACTTTCTGAAACAGAATGTTTTTCCAGTATCCGCTTCTACAAGTGACAGTGTTGGATGTTTATAATTAGGTGTAGTAAGCACATCTAGCTCTTGCTTGTACTTGCATCAATGGAGACCAAGGCCACTGCCACATCATGGGTGCTGTATTGGGGTGTAATAAGTGAAGTGTTGCACCTGTGGGGAGGAACAGACAGAACAGATGACCCAAAAAACTGACCAGCAAGGTATTCCATCCCACATATGTCATACACAGTATAAAGCTGAGGAATCATGAGCATCAAGATCTTCTTTCTCTTCTCTTCTGCCATGGCTGATGTCTGAGCAGGAGTCTGCTAGTTAATCTGCCTTCAATCCTGATCCGTATATTACTAATCCAGTTCCCGAATCCAGTTCCTGAACCCACCTCCCACCTGCTACTGAATCCAGTCTGGGACTTTTCAAGTGCACTGCAGAGCCTCTGGTGACGTAATCACTATGGGGGGATGGGGAGAGAGGATTTGATCTTGGTTTTCAATATATTTGTATATATTTCATTATTATCCTATCTAAATTATTATCCTTTTGTATTATTGTTATTGTTTCATGAAAACTGTTTTAGTTTTCTTTTCCAGCAAGTCTTCCTTTCTTATTCTCTTTTCTCTCCCCTTAATAAAAAGCATCTGTCATTTAGTGGCCAGCCTAGCCCTAAACCTCGATACGGTTAATCTGATAATGGATACAGCTCCTCTGCGTTGATTTTAAAATGCTGACAATTTTGAGGACTCAGGTGCTAAAAAGAAAGTTATGAATTTGATCTTTACAAAGCAGCTTCTTAACAAATCAGACTAAAGCAATTTTGAAATTAAGCCAGTCCAATAAAAAATAACAAAAATCAGATAGTTTCATATATGAAATGATATACACATCAGTAGTCATTTAGAAGACATTTTTCTGATGATTATGTGATAAGAGCATGCAAATAATTCCATAATAATTTTAATACTAAAATAGTTGTTTAAGTTTAATTCATTATTTTAATTATTTAAAGAATGCAAAATGAACTAGCAAGAATTTATCTAGCTTGTGCAGTAAAAAAACACTGTTATCAGTTTTACCCACCTCTCTCCTGCACATATTGAAGAAAGAATCAAAATAAACCTTGGGTGACCAGACTTCTGATTCATGTTTCTTTCAACCTGCTAGTCAAAGGGTTAAAGAATATCATTAAATAAGCAATGAAGAAGAATGATCCCTTTTTCACAGCTCTGGCCTTGACTGGGAAAAGGATAGAATTATCAAAGGGAAATAAGAAATCGGAACAAATGTAATTTCTCTGTCTTGCCTCTCAACTGCTATTGCAAAACCACTTTAGCTGCCTTGAGGGAAGTGAGAAGATCTGAGCAATTAACTATCCTTGCAAGACAAGGAAAGGCAAAACCTCTTGTTGTTGAGTAAAATTGAAGAAACAAGTTCCTATAAATTTACAGTTCTAAGCAACTATAGTTTAAAACTCTAAACAAAGTTGATTATTGACCTTGTCTTATATGCTTGCTAGTATTTAGAAAAGCTAAATCTGATCTCTGGATTTAAGAGTATTATGCTCTGGTGAAGATAACCAAATCAGAAATGCTTTCGTCAAAACAGCATGTACATAAACCTTGCTATGTCTTTGTAAATGAGATTATGAAATCTATCCTGGTTTCCAAGTTTATGTAACTTTATTTATTTGCCTATGTATCTTCTTTATACAGTTTTGCCAGAAAGACTAGATAGAGAGTTCCTAGAGTAATTCTGACTCTTTGTAGAAAGTCAGCTTAAAAGTTTCTTGTAGCTTACCATGTTATTTTAGGCAGACTCATGATATGGAAGAGCTACTGTATTGACCACACAATGTAAACAACTAGTGGAGGCAAAACACTGGTGTGATTCACTAAAAAATAAGGATCACTTTTTAAGACTCTCTGGATCTGCAAAGTGTAGAACAAAAGTAAAAAATCTGGTGAAGTATGTCTTCAAATTACAGGTTATATATCCAAGCATTTGAGAATAGAAAAGAGCTATAGTACCTATATTTGGTGAATAAATTGAGGTATAAACACAGGAAGAGTTAAATTTGTATAAAAATTTATTTGCAGTGTGGCAACAGGGCTATTTTGCACTCACCTGCGTATGCTTTGACTAGCTTGAAAAATGAACTCTATTGAAATAAGATAAAGTCAGCATTGGGCACTGTCTGAAGGATATGACTTGGTTGCAAATGTGTCTTTCTCTACTTATTCTCTGAGAATCTGGTTAGTGTGCACTTCAAAAATCTGCAAGTAGAAGAGAGGGATCTTTAACCTGTCCTATGGCTGCTCTTTACATTATAAGAAGAATAGTGTCCACAGTTCCTGTGTGTCTCTGCTTTCTGTTGATGGATGCTCTAGTGTTGTTGGAAGAAATTTCGAAAAATGAATGATTCAAAACAGTCTGAGAGAGAGACTGGAGTTAGCCTCTGGAGAGAACAGACTTGTTCGGGTACTCTCTCCTTAAGTTGAGACACCACTCAAGGTTGAGAGCTCTCCTTTTATTGGGTGATTGAGTGCACATTTTGTATCATTTTGCCTAAAGCTTAAGAATTCTTAAATCATCTGTGTGTGATAATATTCCCAACCAGAATATCAAACCTGTAATAAGTTTCATTGGAACATTATGGTGAATCCAGTTTTGACTGCTTGATTTCAGTTACATATTAAAAAGTCTGTTTGAGTTCATTATTTGCGTGTAGCCATTTTGCTGTGCTACTGTGACAGATGTATAAAAGTCTCCCATTTTTTGATATAGCATTTTTATGTGCGAATACGGAAACCTTCCTATAAAGATCTATAGGAAAAAGGATTTAAGAACCTCAAAGATTCACCATGAGGGCTCCAAATAGAAGAATGTTAGAGAAAACCATGATTACTTAGAACAATTTGTACTGCTGAACGCAAACAAACAAACAAACCTGGCAGAAAACATACAAGAACTTAAGTGTATACATTGGTGTTTATCAGTCAGGACTTCAAATAGTCAGGGTAAAGTGAGCACATTGCACAGAGTGGTAGTGTTACTGCAAGCAAAATGTAATATAGATCATCCTACAACTCCCTGCCCACCCCCCCCCACCCCTGAAACCCCTCCTTTCAGTTTCTTTAAAAATTTATATTTTCCAATGTTATTTTATGTCACTATTTGGGTTGGACATGAAGCTCTGTTTAGAAGTGAAGTTCTATTTAGAACATAAAAGTAGGAACAAAGCAAAAAAATTTAAAGTTGACAAAAAATTGAGGTTCACTGGACATTCATTATAAATCTTCAGTAGCTCGTCACAAAGCTGGCAAAAAAATTAAAAGGAAATACAGCTTAATGAGATAGATAT
>NW_010182067.1:0-10892 GCF_000695765.1 Mesitornis unicolor
CTGACAATAGCCCTATATTCTTCCCAAGTGCACTGCAGAGCCCCAAGCTAAATTTGCTAGGCTTTAAATAAAATCAGAGGCTTGCTTATATTAAAGGTGCAAAACAAAGCTGGGGCATAGCTAGTAACCATCTGGAGTGAGCTCTGGAGGGACTGACATGGTTAGAGACATGGTTCAGTAGTGGACAGGTTATGGTTAGACTCGATGATCTTAAAGGTCTTTTCCAACCAGATGTCGTTATGATTCTATGACTGCTTCATTTCCTAGCAGGAAACCTCTCAGAGGAGGAATTCTGATTTTCATGGGTTCATTTCACTTTTCTCTATGACCCTGTTAAATTGCCCTTGGTTTTCCCTGTGAGGTTAATAGTTTGATGACAGTGTTAAGCCAGGGCAGGCAAATCCTGCAGGTAAAATCAGGCAAGGAAAGGCTGTCCCACAAGGACCACGGGGGGAACTGCAGTGGGCACTGTTTCTCAGGACCATGCCTTGGGCATGGGATTCTGACCAGGAACAAGAGGGCATGGATTTAGTGCGGTATACAGCATTTAGGGAATCACCACATAGGATGACGTACAGGGCACAAAGCCAAGGCTGCCCAGGAGGGCTGAGGCAGCAGTGGGGTCCATGTACCTTGAAAAGCCAAGGCACCTTGTAGCATCAAGAAGGGCCACCCATGAAGAGGCAAAGAGTTTCTCTGTGCAGGCTGGGTCCAAGAGATTGCGTTGAGTGGTGTGAGCCTGCAGTGGGGCAACTTTGTGACTGCCCTCTTGTCCGCAGGGTGGAGTGGTGGGCATCACCATAGACTGGAACTGCGACCTCGACTGGCCCATCCGGTACTGCAAGCCCGTTTACCAGTTCCATGGCCTTTACAATGATGATAGTAACGTTTCACCAGGCTTCAACTTCAGGTGAAGAGACCCCTGTTAACTCTGCAGGCAGAACTGGGAGGTGGCATCTTTCAGAATCCCACAATGCTCAAGTGAAGATGGAAAATTATCAACTGTTCTCCAAAATAGTCACTATCCTTGCAGTGCCAGACAGCATTACTTGCTTTAGAATGGCATGAGAAAAGTGCAAACCCATCCCTTGCCTTCAAGATTACCTCCTTGCCTTTCCTTGTACATCATCTTCCCCTGCTCATGGGACAGCTTTAGCTCCAACTTGCAGGCAGGGAAACTGAGGCACAGAGGGGAGAGGTGCCAACAGCCCAGCTCCTTCAGGGGGCTCAAGGAGAGGGTCAGGAGCAGGTCCATGGTGGTGCATCCCCAGATTCCAGTGCTGCTCTGCAACCCACCGAGATCCCGATGTCATTGGGCTGTGGGAGGTTGTTAGACAGCCTGGCAGGCCATTAATGCTCCCTGTCAATCCAACAGACATGCCAAATACTACAAAGAAAATGGGATGGACAAGCGGACACTCTACAAGGTGTTTGGGATTCGTTTTGACATTCTGGTGAATGGCAAGGTAAGGGTGGCCAGGTGCTGGGTTTGCCCCCAGATCCCCAGGACAGCAGTGCCACATCCTCAGGGAGGTACCAGCTCTGGGGTGTAGTACCAGGGACTCAAGGAGCCAGGAAAACCAACGTGAGTGGTTTCCTCAGGTGCTGTCTTGCTCACCATGGCCCTTGGGAAGTGCCAGGGAAGGGAATGTAGAGGGGAAGCCCATTTTACAGACTACATCTATCAGCTGCAGCTCGGACAATGGCTATGTCCCAGAAAACATCATGATGGGTTGGAGGGGGAACTGTGAAAAGTCAAAACTTTCCACTGATATCTCCAAAAGCTGAACATTGGCATCTTCATATTTTGTCTTTTTCTTCCCACTGGGAGCAAAGTCTTTCTTCATTGTATTCCCACTGGGAATATTTAAAGGGTATACGTTTTTCTTTTTATTTTTTAAAATTTGAAATTACTTTGCTTCCTGCATTTTTTCTTTGCGTCAACCTAAAACCAACCTACAATATGTTTCTATTTGACCAATGAACTTAAAATCAGCTCTTGCCCAGCTCCAGTTTCTCTCTGTGCTGTGGTGGTGGTTTGGGTTGCTGCAAGACTCTTTAGCTGACTCCCACCTACAGCTATGGCTCCTTTTGATTTTTTTCCTCTGGCGGCTGTAACATATCACCTTTTTTCTCTGATATTATTCAGGCAGGCAAATTTGACATCATCCCAACTATGACCACAATTGGCTCTGGAATTGGTATTTTTGGCGTGGTAAGTTCAGATATTTCCAGACTCTGTATGGAGACTCTCAAATTATTCTCCTTGGGGAGGTGTCCCTGAGCTGCAGGGAAATACTGGTTCCCACTCAGGCAACAGGGGATGGGCAAAAGGGGGAAAGGAGGTGCTGTCTTGCCTCACTAGCTCAGGGAAACATATTCCTGCTGACTGCAGGCTGATGGGAAATCTGCTGGTGGGAGCCACTGCTGTGCCAAGTGAGGGGAAGGCAGGCTTTCATGGCAGGGCTGTGTCTTGGTATCTTGATAGTTTCAAGTTAAAGCCAGTATTGAGGGGGGGTTTGGAGGTGATGGGCAGCATTTCATGCATGACAGAAAACCAGCATCCTGTCATTAAAGACTTCGATGTGCCCTGAAGGATGTTGTGCTCTGCATATACCTAAAGTGGAAGCACTTGATTTCCATTGACTTAAATTGCCCAGTATTGAACCCAGCACATGTCAGTTCTGTCCTTAAATGGCCATTTGGGGGCTGTACGCTCTTTAGCAGCTGCCACATTGTAGGTTGAAGCAGAACTGACCCCACTTTATGGGACAAACTGGAACAAGCTGGAAGTACAAGGCAGCACAGGTGAGCTGGGAGGGCAGCTGCAACCCTAACTGCATTTTGATTTAAGGCCTCTGTCCTCTGTGACCTGCTCCTGCTGCATTTTCTCCAAGGACGGGACTATTACAAGCAAAAGAAATTCAAATACGCAGAACAGGAGCCTGTAAGTAATAGCACATCCCTTCCCTGTGGAAGGCTGTGGGTGTGGGTGTGTGCATGGGTAATGATGCTGTAACACAAACCATATTTATGCCGAAGAGCAACCAGGTGCCTTCCTGAGCCACTGGAAATCCTGAGCCCTTGGGACTGGCAGAGACTGGGACCCATGAAACTCCTCTCCAAAATTGCAGAGATCTTCGTGTGATTCACTATTAATAGCTTTATTCCCTCTCTTCATTCCCAGATATTCCAGTATCTGGTAATATTTGCATTGCTTTAAGGGAAGCAGAGACACACCAGTGCTTTAGCAAACTGGAAAATGTCCCCTCTTCAGCTTTCTGAGAACATCCCCATGACTGTGGGACGTTTCATGGCCTTTCATAGGATGTGAAAACAGCTCCCCTGAAATTCATCAGAAAATACTGGGTGTTAGAAGTTGCTGGTCAACCACATTTTCCCCTGGTGTTAGAAAGGAGCAGGTCTATAAGAGAATAATTGTTTTCTCTCATTTAACCCCTAGTCAAAGTCACATAAGAAGGAAAAGGAGCTGGACAGCACTCAGTGAGAGGTGAGTGGTGTTTTCCCAGCCCTGCTACGGTACGGCTGGTGGGGGTGAGGGGTATAGGTCTCAGGGGTATCCCAAAGCCCCGTGAAGGCAGCAGGGCTCTGGGATGGCATGGAGGAGATCCGAGCTGGGGGCTGTAATGTCAGCATTTCCCAGGGCAGGCAGGCATGCAGGGCAGCATGGGCTGAGGGATGTGGGATTGACATTGCACCTTCCAGGGCAGCATCACTGGAAGAGGTGCAGTGTGGGGCAAGACACCAGAAATCACTGTGCATCTCTCTCAGCAGAATCCACACTGACCAAGGAACCTGCACCCTCTTCCTCCTCCTCCTCTCCTAAAACATGGTCATCAATCCCTGTCACCACCCTGCACCAATGGGAGCAGCCTCCGACACTGGCTGATGGGAATGTGGTGCCCTGCAGTCAGGACAGTGTCTGGCAGGCTGGGTGCTCTGCCTCTGGTGGGATGCACCACAATGCTGTGGGTGGTTTAAACTTGCCTTGGGCACCAGGAAGCCAGTGAGGCATCCTCGGGGCCCTTCAGCAGCCCTGCTGCAGGGCACCAGGGTCTGCCACCACTGCAGGTGCTCCCAAAGGGCTCCTACTGGTGTGCTGGAGCTGTGCTGGGCCAGCCTGCACCCTGAAGCCCCTGGGGAGAGTACACCTGCCTCTCCTTTCCCAGCAGCGCCCACAGTGATGAGAGGCAGAGGATGGGAGAGTTGGCCAAAACCATGCCCAGCCCTCAGCATGGGAGAAAAACGGTTATTTTGTAAGGATGTATTTTATTTAAAAAAAATAAACCTTTAGTTTTTCTACTACTTCCCTTCGTGGTGCCCATGCTTGCTCTGGCGTGCAGGGTATGCAGTGCTTCTCAGCACTGGGGGGGTTTGTGCGTGCCGAGTGCTCCTGTGGATCTGGTCCGAGCATGGGGCTGTGGGATGGGCTCAGCACAGGCTCCTCTGGGCTCTGCCTTTCCACGCAGGGCCCTGTGCCTGCGGCTGCAGGCAGGAGTTGTTATCAGGGTTGTCGCTTGGGTTTCCTCCTCAGACAGGCTGGCTGGAGGAGAGCACCATCAAGACCGGCTGCCCTGTGCCAGCCCTGCCTCCCACGCTGGTCAGTATTAGCTGCCCAGAACTGACTTTTTCCATGGTACCCTCTTTGCACCCAGGAACCAAACTTCCCCTCTCTGCTATAAGACTGGCACTACTCGGACATGATGAACTGTGCCCAAGCCCCATGTTGCTGTGAGCAGCCCCTTCCCTGTGCTATGGGCACCGTGCATTTCTCCAGGTTGCATCAGCACAGACTCCCTACGCAATCCCTCTCTGAATGTCGCTTTGCACACCCCAGAGGAAATTTTGCCTTGGTCACTTCAAAACAGGATCCCAGCTGCTGTGGGAAAGTCAGTAAAGAAGCTGTAGGGCTTGCTCTGACTGTGGTGGGGAGCGTGAGCAGGATGGGCACACCATGCTGGGCTCGTGGGAATGCAGGGGCACATTCTACAGACAGTTGCACGTGATATTTGGCCATGAGTTCAATAAATATTTCAAGCCATACATTCCCTGTGAGGAGACTATTTGCTCTGAAAAAGATGCATCAGCTTTCACAGGCAGGGCTTTTTTAAAGCTCATCCTCTTTTTCACTCTTTCTCACAATGCTGTCCTGTAAGAGGGGTGCCAGGTGATATACTGAAGATGCAGAGATGAGGGTGAGGGAAAGGTCCCTGCCCTCCCAAGGAATCGGTGACTTTGTCGAGGGCACTGAGAGCATGGGTCTGGTGGCATCTCCAGCGGCATGCGCTCTCCTCCGGCGCTCATCCAGGCGCAGCTCTCCAGCAAGCTGCAACCAGCAGAGGGGACTGGAAGACCATTTCACACAGACATGGCCGGGGAAAATTCAGTTGCCAAAGATGAGAGGTAGTGAAGCAGGAGAGTTCAGGTAACCTTTTGCACTCACTTAAACTGGTTCAATGTCCAATCATAAGTTAAAATAACCTGTGTAAGGGCTGCAGGTAGAGCAGGGGGGGTGTTTCTGCCTGCTTAATCTTTCAAGCCCTTATTCTTTCCTAGGAAGTATTAAAAGGCAGAAAAGGAAATTAGGCAAAAATGCTACTTGTAAATGATCCCCTGTGGTTGCTATTCAAAACCTCTGAGATGGGTTCCCTAAAAGTCCCAAGACTGCTTTGAAAATTGTGGGAGGGTTTATTTTTCATCTCCTTGCTTGCTTTCTAAAATACACAATCTTTGGAGATCCTTCTGTTTGGTTCTGGTTTTTTTTTCATTCACCAGCAGTCTCTGCAAGCAGCAGAATGTGATATTGTAGTTTTAATTCTTTCACCAAAACAAGCTGCTCCTCTAAGCCAGGGCCCCCAGGGCCAGTGGCTTTCAGGTGGGTGCCATGCAGAGCGCTGGCTGGCTGGAGGGAACTGAGCAAAAACATGGGCAGTGTATCCTGCTGCTCTCTGCCCTCTGAGCAGCGAAACGAAGGGGCATGGAAACCCAAAGGGATTTGGCCATCGTGTAAGGAGACCTTCAATGACACTTTGCTGTGTGGCTTCCTATTTATACTGTGACAATTAAGAGTTGAGTTCTTTGCCCTTTTATTTTTTAACTCCTTTTTAAATTGTATTTTGGTTTTTACATGGTTACTTAGCTAATAGAAAAATCATAGACTCACAGAATCATTTGGTTGGAAAAGACCTTTAAGATCATCAAGTCTAACCATAACCTGTCCACTACTAAACCATGGCTCGAAGCACCTCATCTCCCTGTTTTTTTAAGCATCTTCAGTGATGGTGACTCTACTACTTCCCTAGGCAGCCCATCTACTGCCTGATAACCCTTTCAGTGAAGACATTTTTCCTAATATCCAATCTAAACCTTCCCTGGCACAACTCGAGGCCATTTCTCTCAGCTTGTTACTTGGGAGAAGAGGCTGACCCCCTCTCGCTACTGCCTCTTTTTAAACTACTAATAGAAAAGGAACCTTCAGCAAAACAAACACTGCCTCCAGTCCTTTCAGCCAGAAAACACACAAGAAAGAATATCTATACTCCAGCTAAACCGTAGGTGTTGCAAACAGTGCTAATGAGCCTTTGTGTGTGGTGATGGCAGTACAGTGCTGCAAGGGTCTAATACAGGACCCTTGCACCAATCGTGGGCATTTGATGAAGAGAGCGAGCCATGAGTGCACTGTCACTATGCACATTTTTCAGGAAGGGAAACCAAGACACAAGCAAATAATTTTGCAAAAGCAAAAGATTCTGCCTCTGACCAGTTATTATTATCTATGAAGGTTACCAGCTTGGACCTGGTACAAATACATCATTTCATCCCCTCAGGCATGGTTACTCTGAAAGAAATCAAGTGGCACAGACAGAAGAGAAATTGCAGAAAAATGTATTTGGCAATAATTATGCTCGTTAGCGATGCTGCAGCAATGAGGAATTCTTTGTCAATCTCTGCAGAGCTGGCAACATTTAATCATTATGTTTGTGCACTATTCCCAGCACAATGAGGCCCTGATTTCCACCTGGTGCTGCCAGACACTATAACAATGCAAATTAAAAATGAATGACACTAAAGAAAGAGCTAGCTCCTTACTTGTGCAGTTTCTCCTGTTTCTAAGCCCACTCATTGTTTCTCTGGCACAGCAGACTCCCTTTTATTTTTAATCCAGTCCTCCACTTAGGACATTCTTGGATTTTTCCCTAAAAAGCACCTGCCTTTCTGGTTACACTAACTCTCTTTCTCTTTTTATGTGGGAGCATATTTTCAGTCAGATGAATCCTCTGGCTGACACACAGTGTAGGACTGAGAGCTCTAAATCATGTTTTTATTTCCTTCTGTCCCAGAAACATTGCATTGCTGGTTGGCAAAAGGACCTTCTCTGCCATGACAGCCTCAGCCTGCAGCCATGCTCCAGGTGACAGCATGGTTGTTACAGCTCATTTTTGCTGCTGCCGGCTCTGTATTTATTATGCCACGCTATTTTCTTCACCTTTCTTTGCTGAAGTGCTCTCTCCTTATGTTATCTATTTCTTATGCTTTATTGCTTTATTTTAGAAAGCATAAAAGTCAGAAGTGTCCAAATAGATTGTGAATATAGCAACACCACAGTCAACCAGTGGGCTGTTTAGCTGGGGTGAATCAGGATCGTTCCAGTTAACAGCGCTCTGCCTACTGGTGCTGAGCACAGGTCCTACTCAGCTTTATGACACCACAAGGAGACTTGGCTCAAGCTGTTCTTAAAAGAAATTATGGCTTCAACTCTTTATCTAAACATATTTGTGAAATGCTCAGGGAAATGTGAAGTCTCTCTCTCTCATGGCGTTACTCAAGGACAGGTTAAATAAACCCCCTCCCAGTCCTTGCACCCAGAAAACATGTGGGAAATAAGGTACCAACCAGCTACACCCAGTTGTTACTGAACAGAAATACCAAAGTCTTATGTTAACATTGTTGCAGCCATCATGGTTTAAGCATCAGAGGGACATTATTTGGGGCTCTTTTTGCACTGGTCATTGGTGCTTTGCAGTGACATCACCTGTGTATTATGAAAAGGGAAAATGAGGCACATGATTTGTTTTGTTTTGCTTTCTGGAAGAAATAGCAGCTTCTGACTGAGACTAGCTAACCAGGCTGTTGCAGTAGGTCAAGTGCTAGCAGTCTTTGTCAGAGGCAATAGTTTTGAATCCTGTTGTTGTTGCTAAAACTGTGCTTCAGACATCACTGGTGATTTACACTGCTTGATGCAGGTGACAGGTCTTCAGGGGACAATCCTCAGCACTTTCCAAACAGTCAGCATCTTCTAGGCATCTCAAAGCCAAACGTGAATCAGCCCAAATGACTTCTGAAACCCTTGAAAATGCTTCTCTGCAGTGGTTATGGCAAGAGCTGCAGGAGACTGAAAGTTTTACTCATTGCTCAGGAGAAGATAAGTTGTCCTCGCATAAGCAAGGCCCAGCTTGACTGAATTGAAAACCAGCCAAATCCCTGCTCCTAAACACCGTGGTTTTCACCCAAATGGAGCTCCATTGCCCTGAGCAGAAATCAAGCATGAGCTGGAAGGGAAATGTCCCAGAAAACCCGAGCAGTGTGAGATGCTGGAAACAGTTTATGCCAGACTTTGCTGTAGAAAATAAACCCTAGCATTTTCCTGACTTTTTATTTCTGCCAGAAAGGATTTCTGCATGGAAATGGAAATTGAAGTTTAAAAGTATTTCCACCTGCTGGTCATTTATCCAAGGGTAGAGAAACACTGTCCCAACCATCCTCCTTCAGAATCATGGCCCATCAATGCATCAGTCACAGTTTTGTTTTGGTTTCTTTGCTCTGGCTGCTGCAGGAAGGAATTGTGTACGTCTGAAGTACAAAACTGGACCAAATAACATTTAAAGACCTGAAACCACAGGTTTAGTATAGCACTGTCAGAGCTATAAACAAAATACACTGAAAGAGGCTAACTGACAAATTGCCAATAATGGAAACCAGAAAACACATTTGTCGGTCACTCTAAAATATGGCAGGCTCTGTCACACTCCCGTGTGTGGCCACATCACCCTGCTGTTCGCTTCCTTGGCTCCAGGGTTCCTGCTTATGGAGAAGAAGCAGATTCTTATGGAGAATCTTCACTGGATTTTTCTCTCTGATGAGCTGAAAGAATATTTTCTAGCTTTCTAACAGGGATAATTTTGCTGAATTTAACAATTTTTTAATAGCCAAGTTTAGAGCCACACAACCAGATTTTTAACTTGCTGGTTAAAGGTAAAAAGAAACCCACCTTTTTTTTGTTTGTTTCTATCCTTGTAAAATGAACAAGGGGTCAGAGTATACTGTGGTCGTATAATTGGATCCATTTTTTTATAAGCCAATTTAAAGATAAACAGTAGGCAGATAATGTCTCAAAGGTTTCCAGTGAAATTCAAAACATTTCAGTTCAAAGTATTTTTGACTGAAAATTGGGAAACAGAACAGAAAACTATTTTATGTGGGAGTGAAAGGGCATTAGCCCTGGATAAACCTGTACATCCGCAGAGAGGTGCTCAGCTGCATATGACCAGTCAGGGTGACAAAGCACATTCCTGCAGGAAACGTAGACTTGGGTGCATGTGGTAAATTGTCTGGCTGTAAGACACATACCCAGACAATCAGTGAGTGAGAAAGTTCATGGTCTTTGCAAGGCTTACAGGCGACTTTGCTGTTTTAATAACTGGTATCTCTTAACTACATTTCAATACTTCTCCAAACACAGTGACAAACCAAGCAAGGGTTTTTTTGGGATGGGAAACAAAGTTGGTAGTAAACCACAAGCTACAATATTAACACACTGAGTTGTTTTGAGATATGAAATCCATGTCAATAAATTAATTTGTTTCCAAAGCAGAGGATTGTTTGAGACCCACTGGATTTAGGCCCAGGCATTTCTATCCACTTGTCACAGTGGGAAAGAGCAGCAGCCAGCAGTGGTTTGAGTCAGATGTGGATTTAATCCAACTCTTGCTTTCCAGCTAAAAGCCAAGATCCCCCAGTGGGGACCCTGACTGCGAGCAGGGTCACAGCAGAGCCCAGTGAGCCCACCCACGAGTCAGTTGTCACAAAATCAACATCCTGAACGGGAAACACACTCACAGCTGGGTGTGGGGCTGCAGTGGGAACCCTTCGACCCAGGGGCATGGTCAACCATGAGCCAAGTAGGTAAAAGAGAGCAGAAGAGGGGAAATAAAAGCCAAAACATGAGTCATGAAACACAGAAAGCATTTGCTTGTAGGAATTCCTTGAGTGATGTCGGTGGGATTGGTTGATGTGCAGCATTCCTCCTCATCGTCACAAGACTTCAAGAAATGATTGTGCATAAGGTCATGGTTGACTGTTACTGCTCCAGAAACAGAGCCTGGATGAGGGGACATCTCCAGATGGAGGGCAAGCAAGCAGTCTCATGCCAGCACCTCGGAGACAAGGCCACTCTGCCACAGGAGCTGTTCACTTCTCACCACCCCTGGTGCCAGGGGAGCACAGGGGCACGGTGCTTTGGCATCAGGAAAACCACCTGCACCCCCCGCCCGGCCCCCATGAGCCAGGGAGCAGCCAGCTTGTTGCGTCCCCTCACCACGGGGGTCCTCCACAACTCGTCCCCACACCGCGACCCTCAGCCTGGCACATCCCTCCACTCCCTGCACTGCCAGCACCGCTTTGCCTGGTTATACTGGCCCAAATCCCCCCGTTTTTACCCAAGAGCCCGACCCCAGCCCGGGTGTGCTTCAGGTTGGACACCACACGCCCTGGAAAAAGGGTGGTTTTGCCTCAGAAGCCACGGTTGTTGCCTGGCAGGGCACGGACCGTCCCGCGCTCCGGCCTCTCGCCATCCTCAGGGCACGGCGGCCACC
>NW_010182068.1:0-6638 GCF_000695765.1 Mesitornis unicolor
GTACATAAAATAGATTAGAAAATAATGAAAAGGAGGTCTCACAGTAGCTGTGGTCCTAGAACGTGCACAGTAAGATGCTTGGGCAGTTCTATGAAGATACATATTGTGTGTAGAATAAGGCTGTGACAGCTCAAGGTAGAAGAGCTCTGAGACTTTTGTGAAGTCCTGAGAATCACTGGCTCTATTTGAATGGATATAAATGCTCCCCACACAGTATGCTTATGGATTGGGCCTTAAAAAACTTTACTGAGCCCTTTCTAAATCTTACAGTAAACTTTAATTCTAATCTTCTATAAATTACGTAAGTAAAATGGAAAGTGAAGCTTATTTTAGCTGTTAGAACGGCCTCTCAGAGGAACTGATGGAAGACTTGTTACTTGGGATGTTTTCTAATGGAAAAAAGCATGAACAAATACCTCTCAAAACCCCTGAATTTTATTTGTTACTGTTCTCCGTTTTGGCAGAAGCAGCCAATGTATTAAATTCAGTGGTGTAATTTTCAGACGTGGTTCACTGCGTTATGCTTGGTTTGCAGTGTAGGGATTGCCACCTCAATTTTGGGGTTCCTCCTTCTCGTGTTCATTTTCTCAGCAAGAACTGCAGATGCAGGGTGACAGCACATTCCCACTGTCATTGCTGACTTTCCAGGCATGTCTGGATTGCTCATCATCCCCATGCCTCCCAGGATCAGAGGGTGCAGAGTTCCAGTGGGCTGGAGAGCTCCAGTAGGATGTTTCTCTCAAGTACTATGCCAGGATTATTTTTTTTAAGTGTCTTTTAACATTCCAGGCTCCTCTTAAGGTTTTTAGAGTGCTAGGAAAGTGTTGCTTTCATGGTGTCTTAACCGTTTCAACAGGCAAGACGACAGCATGGTTACTTGATATTTATTATGATTGTGTGATGCGAGTCTGACTTTAGAGACTTGGGAACAAGCCATATTCTAAACTGGTACTAAGTGCAGACTGTTCTCTTTCTGAACGCTTGTATGCAGCTCTGCATGCCTCTACTGGATGATAGATAACTGCAAGCTAGTCTCAGCCGGGTAGAGATTGTACAATGTATTCAACACATTTGACTGCTACTCCACGTATCTGTGGTGATGATTTGAACGTCATGCCCCACTGCTTTATATCACTTGCAGCTTCTTAGAATGTGGCCTTCCTCCTCTCCAGGACAAGTGTATCCAAAGAAACACAGTAATGTGGTCAGCTGTAGCCATGGTTTTTATTACTGCTTTGCTTGAAACAGCATGAAAGGCTGCAGCAAGCCACATGCTCAATGAGCCTCGTAAGGCTTTTATTTCCACCCACTGTATATGGCCAATTCATTAGGTAGCTGCCATTTGAAGGCATCATTTCATGGTGCATTACCTCTGCAGAACCAGTCATTCATGAAGAACCCAGGGCATTTGCTCCCACAGGTGACAGAAACGCAAACTGTTGGAGTCCTTTTTGCTGTTCGCTGTTAGCTGTTACCTCTTCTCTAGGTATTGCTTTGTCTTCTGGACCTTATCAGTGATACAACCACATGTCTACCACTAAACTATCTTCTCCACTAACAATTTTGTCAGACGTTGCAAGTGATCCAATGGATATTTTAAGGACTTCTTTCATTGTTTCCAAGAAGAATTTACTTTCAGGATGAAAGTGTTGCTACTGCCAGCGTGTGCATGTTGGGAGAGGATGACAGCTGCATTCCCTGCTTCACAGAGTTGCTAGGAAGGAAACCTTATTAATATTCGGGAGTGGGTGAGATGTTATTGTCATGGAAATCACGCACACACATAGAGGATATAAAAAGCACAGCTCAAATAATTTTAATCATAGAATATTGAGGTAATGGGGTTTTTTTCACAGATACGGTAGTGAGACCTAAGGAGCAGTAGTCAGCAAAAAGAAAGGAGGAAAAACCAACACAGTGTAATACAACCATTTGATGAATTGTAAGAGTTTAATTTATGATAAAAATATTTATAAAAGGCATGTGGTATCAATAGGTGGTCTGTAAGGAAGTTTTGGAAGATCAAGTTTATCATTTGAAGGCAGTTTAAAAATACCCTACTAACAGAAGAAATGTTAGCAGAGCAAGAAAGAATAACTCGGTGAGACTGGTTTTATTACAGAATATTTACTAAATATCAGATCAAGTGGTAAAAGAAAAAACCCAACAACAAAACTATGTAGCCCATGAAGTACTCTTGCATGCTATTTTAATGCCTGGAACACTGAAAGCTAGGTTCTAAAACATTGTACTGCACATCCTGCTGTATTGTCTAGAGATGACTTAAGGTACCTCATCTACCTTTGCCTTCTGAAAAGACTTCCACGTAATGAAAGGATGACAGAGAACTCCTCAAATGTTTCTACCACCTTAGGCTGTGTTCTGGTTTTCCTCATTGAAATGTGTTACCTTCCAGCTCTCTCTTGGAACTGTTTATGTTGGTTTCAAGCTCTGTGAGTTAAAAAAACAGAGGCAGTGAAATAGGGGGGTTTTGTTGTTGTTTGTTAATTTATTTTAACTGTCACTTGATTTAGCTAAAGAAATAGAAAGCCCACAGTAATTGTGTAACTGGGAAAAAACTCCTAACTCTAATATTCCATCTTCCAACTTTAAGAAGATTGCTTGCTTTGTTGTTTGTTTGTTTTTGTTTTTAATCTGAAGAGTACTGTAAAACATTGCATGATTTTAAAGAACCAGTGCAAAAATATGAAACATCAAGGATTTTCAAATACATTAACATTATTATTATTTTAAATTTACTTGATATACAACTCTTTTACATCAGGGCCTGACAAGATGCCTCAAGACTAACACACTGATTTGTGGTCACTTGCAGATTAGAGGGTAGGAACGGGCTGGAGCAAAACCTATTGCACAGCCAGTGACAACTTGATATCTTCTGTAAACCTTCTGTAGAAATGTCAGCGTATTTTTAATGTGAACAGTTGAAACTCTAATTTGAAAGTTATTTTGCATTATGTGAATTTTACCTCAGCACTCCAGCAATGTTATTGTTGTCAGTGAGGAAACAGCGCTGATCTCAAGCCATAACATTCAGGCAAATTAATGTGAAGTCTGAGAACGTATTCCACAGGACTCTGCTTCAAGCATTCTAATACTGAAATAGTGCCAAGGTGAAAACAAAACAAGAACCTTTGTGCACTTTTAAAAATGTAAGAAATTTACAGTTGTAATTGATTTGATATTTCCTTTCTCCCATTTTCCTCAATCCCATCACATATAGAGGGTCCGCAGTGCAACTTGGTGTCTAACTGCAAATTTCAACTACAGTGCTTGCCTGCCTTTTGTCTCCACACTGTGAGGAAGATCTTAGGAGATTATACCAGAAAATTTTGTATCCACTATGCCATTAAACTTCAATTTGTGTCCTTTTTCAAACAAAGATGATGATTATGGTCCTGGGCAAATCTATTTTCAAGTGTGAAATTTGAGGTAATTAAGCACTGGGGATCCTTAATCAAAGCAGATGACTGCAAAGTTCACTAGAGGTCTGATACTTCAGAAGCAGCTAGATTGAGAAACTAGAAAAAGTAAAAAATAAATAATTCCACGATTCACAGGAAAAGACATTTGTCTCGGTAAAACGACCCTGGACATTTTACTGGACACTCAGTGACAGATAAAGGTCTTGAAAAAGATGCATTTGAGCAGTTGGTTTATTTGCATGATCAGCACTGACACTCATGGTGTATGGTAAATGTGTATCTGTAAAAGGGTCATCGATAGAACCTATACCTTGCGTTTCTACCACCGACAGCAAGGTCATAGAGGGTCAATCTAGTGATTTGTTTTGCAGCAATATTGCAGTTTTAAAGTGAACTCCTGACTGTTGTTTCACTTCATATTAGTTAAGCTCTCAGAGCACTGATTTATTACATACAATTCGGCCTTTAGGATAAAACTAATCTGGAAGCTCAGATTCAAATGTGATTTAATACGACATTAAGTTCTCAACCAACATATGTGCCGCTTTCTCACAAGCTCTTTCAGCTTATACCTAACGCTGACATACCATAAGCAAGATCTTGAACAATGTAGAGGTCTTTGAAATCCCTGTTTGAATTCCTTTGTTTTCTTATAATCCTTTTTAAAATTGTGCTTTCTCCCATTTTACATTGTTTTACCATGGTGAGATCTGCATGTTCTGCCTTCTGCTGAGTTTCAAGATGAAAAACCTTAGGTCCCAAAACAGCTGATCATTAATCTGTGTGGTGGAAGAACCAGGAGCTGCTTGGAGCAGGCAGCAGAACTATTCAGTGGCTTTCCTGAGAGTTTGCCACTTTCATGACTGCTGTTGGGTATGAGAGAGAAGGAATGGGGTCTTGAAAAAGGGAGTGAAAGCAGTGTTCTTGAAGGCTTGAAACAAAGATTACACCTTGTGCGCAGTGTTGCAGCCACATACCCTGTATAAAGAGCCTGATGAGATTGTCAAATGGGACCAGGTGTTTCTGCCAAGGTGGGCAGATTCTGGGATGACAATGAGGGAGACTCCAAAGGAGTGTGCATGTCCAAAGCTGATCCAGGGTCCTTACCCCTGGAATCTGCAGTCAAATCCAACAGGGACATGCTAACAGACCACACTTTGTTTTTTCCTACAACAACCAGGTAAGGGTACTGATTTTCTATACATACCTTTGGTGGAAGGGAGGCTTCTGGGGTTGTTGCAGCACTGGATGCAGCGGTGTGGAAAAGTGACACCTATCTCTGGTTTGACAGCATGGACAACTCTGCTTTTGAAATCAGTTTCTTCAGGACCTTGAGCTGTGATAGAAAGTTTCCTTTAGCAGGTCCCTGTTGCACAACAATTGCCCAGGTCCTATGCTGTGTGGGATACCTTGTCCTGGTGCTCAATCGAGCAGAACACCAAGATAACACAGCTCTCTATTACTTATGGTCCTGGTCCGTGGACTATTTGGTCCTCTCTCATGGGAAATGCCATGAGAACACCTTGGTTTCTGGCATATTTGTATATGGATAAGGGGTCTTTTTTGGAACTGTAGAGGTCCAGCTGTAAGGACACTCTGAAGCAGGAAATATGAGCAAAGGGGACTGATAGCCCATCATGATGTTGGAAGAGCACTGTCACTCCTTAAGTAGTGTTTCAAACAAAAGCTGAAGCCTGTGTGATAAAGACGAGAACTTTTAAGATCTCCTTTCTCCTGTCACTTCCCCTGAGGAAACAGGACAGGCTCTTATCCATACCCTGTTCACCCCAGCAGCAGAGAGCAGGCAGAGATAGCATTTCTGCAGTAACCAAGACCTATGGAGCCAGTGGCAACCCCTCAGAAGAAGAGAGAAAAAAAGCCACTCTTCAGATTCTGGAAAAAGAAATCAAAACCATCATCTATGACACAGGAAAGGTGGTGCTGTCCTAAGGATGATACCATCTCACCATCTTGCACTCAGTTTCCCAAGATCAGGGCTGCTTCTCATGGCAGACCACAAGAAAAGCCATTTCAGGAAAAGGAGTACCAGAAAAAAACCACAGATGTCCACCAGGATAAGCATACCTTCATTCAAGATGATCTCCCCACAGGATTAAGTCTACTGCTCCCCACTATGATGTCTTCTAGTACACGTTGCCATGCAGACAGCTCAGTCATCATGGTGTTAATTGGAAGCAGTATGAAGAACAGTAATATATATGAAGAGTCTCATTACTGAGTTTCTGTCCACTGAACCTCTCCCATTGCACTGAATGGCCTGCTATTGCAGACAGCAGCATTCAGATGAAATGAAAGTTGAGCACCCAGGCCCAGAATCAAATAATCTATTCCTGGTGACTGTTCAGCAGTAGGAGGTTTTGTTATGGATGCAAACATGGTTCTGAAGCATGTAAATCCATCTTAACTGCTCTTCAGTTAGTATTGGAAGAGTATTAGGGGTGGAGAGGGGGGAGATGTTTAGGGGTTGCTATTTTTTTTTGGTTAGTTGGTTTTGGTTTTTTTATTTGTGATAGGCACTACTTTCTAAATTTATGTGGGACTTGAATTCTGAAGTGTTAAAGGCCATTCCTTGTATAGTGTGAAGAGTCACTTAAACTGGAAACAGTGAGGAAGTATCCTCATAACCTGTAGTCACAATCCTGCTACATTGAGTGTCAGCAATGAGCACACATCTGTTTAACCTAGTTTCAGAAAATTAAGGATGAGGCAGGAGGAAGATTTCAATACTTCCTGCTTTTTAGCCTCTTCTAAGTTTGTCCCTCAATTCAGCACTTAAGTGAAAGGGGGCAGGACCTGGTAACATGCTTGGTGTTTGAGGTACCGTGATCTGGAAGAGGGAAATGTATGACCAGAATATACAGAGGAATGCTCAGCAGAGTGAAACTTCAAGTAGCAGAGTTATACAATATGGAGTTATCTTTTTAAAACAAAACAAAGCACTGCTATTTATAACTGATAAATGACTTTTTAAAAAGGTTTCTAAAGCCTCATGGTTCTTTAACACTTAAAATTCAACTCCCTTGCAGAATTTTTCTTTTCTAGATAAACCCTCCTCATCAGATTTAGACATCAGATGTTTAAAGTAATGTGCTATTAGAAGTGTGGCTGTGTAACATACTTCTGTACTTGTTCTAAATTCAGTTTTCTGATATTTCTGTTCATTTATATCCG
>NW_010182068.1:6669-8059 GCF_000695765.1 Mesitornis unicolor
GCACCAATATGGCTTTAATGTTTTGGTGTAGTTAGTATGATTGTATCTATTTAATTAGTCTCCTGCTAGATGAATGACTTGTACTGATCTCTGCATCATTGCTGCCTGATTACTTCTGATAAGGTTGAACAGAGCTGTTTCACTCTTACAAGTTGGTCCTAAGAACCCAGTTGCATTGATGTAACTGTCTCTTCAAACACTCCATGTCACTTTTAACTGATGCTTTTATTCCATGTTTAATACAGGCACCTGTATTTGTGTACAAACACTGAGAAATAATTAAAGGGAAAAAGTCTTTTAATAACAGTTAAATTGTAAATGTAAGACAGAGAGAAATTAGCGTCATGGGGCTAAACAGTCATTCTAGTTATCTTATTAGTGGGGCAGTTTGCAGCTGCCTTGAGGCTTAGATGTAGGTTGCAATCTGTGTCTTAATCTTCCTTCTTTACAGGGAGAAAGCATAGCCTGTCTCACAGCTATATTTGGTGCAGAGTGCATACTCCACTCTGCTAACACACCACATCAGGAAGGAATTTCAAATGCTCCCAAGGAATTTAGTAACAAAAGACCTGCTGGCTTTCTGTACATGCATGGGTGAGGGAACATACAAATCTTGTGTAATAAACTGCTCTCTTTCTGCTGCTGGAGCCTGAGCAATGGACTAATGAACTATCTAATGTCTCTTCATTTTCCTGACAGAATTGAATACAACAGGCCACTGTTTTCTCTGTTGACAAGCGTGCAAGTGGGCTGACTAGTGTACGTGCTACCTGCTGGCTGCTAATACTGCTTCACTTTTGTATTCATCAGAGTACTGCTCCATAGGCTGTGCAGCATTTGTTTCGGACAACACCCAGTAAGACAGAAATGTTGAGTCTCCCTGGGGGTGCTGATGCGGTAAGTCCACTCTTCAGCTGATTCTGAGGAAACTGAAGCCTCCTTGACATTTCTTCAGTAAACTTATGAGAAAATCCTGGTCCCTTCACCTGGGATGTGAGAGAATGAGATGTGATCACTTTGCACTTCACACTTTACTGCTTTCTGCTTTGTTTAAACTTTTCACCCATTCAACAGTTAAAACTTTAATTGTTTATATTTTGCTATTTTATTTGCACTTGAATAGTCATCAGGTCACTTTTTTCTTTTGGTCTGTCCTGTAGCTGTCACTTTAAGAAAAGGTACAAAGGTATATTGGCTGTGACAGCAAAAGAAAATTAACCTTGCAAAGAAAAATGATACCAAGTAATTAATGTGTTTGGATTTGGAGACATCTGTTCAGATGAGTTGGCTTAGAGGTAGATCTGTCAATCACTCAGAGCTGCCAGTGGCTTCAGAATTATCGTGGAGACTTGTGCTCGTCTTTCTCTTTTTTTCTTTTTCTTTCCCTCAA
>NW_010182068.1:8090-19010 GCF_000695765.1 Mesitornis unicolor
TTTTTTGTCCTCTTCCTCCAGCTTATTGTTGTACGAAAGCTCATCTGCAAGGAAAGAGTCTAATGAAATACATTTTTGCAGGGCGTAAACTTTAACAAGGAAAGAAGCTTCTTTCTAAAACTACTAATGTTTTAATGCATTCTCAGAACATGAAATTTGTTTTGCTGCAGGGGTTCTTGAGGTCCCAGCACCTCAGTTTTCTATGCTGCTCATCTTGAGTCATGTGATAAGGTAACAAGATAAGAAGAAAGCAGATCAGATGCGCAGGTTATCATCAAGCTTGGTTTATTTTTAATGTATATTTGAAAACAATCGGGAATTGTTTCAAATATGCAGTAACTGTTTTACACTCTTTAGGAATTCAAGTAGCATGATGCCTGGTGAATAAAAATGTAAGCAGTCCCTATTTGTCAGCATTCCTCTTTACCCTGTATATAAGCCAGGTTAAGAACAGGAAGGGAGTTTTTTAAATAACAGATGCTAGAAAGAATGGTCTTTGTTTATATAACATTTAGAAGCTGGAGTTCTAAATTTAAAGGCTATATGAGCTTCCTTAAAATAAGAGTGGAGGCTGAAGTGATACAACATGTGGTTGTAAGCCCTAGTTAAATTTGGTGGATCTTTTCTATTATTTAATAAATAGTAGGGATTTAGGCACAATTTTGACCAGTGCTAGGCACAAATAGCATGTATACTTTGTGGAAATCCTCTAGGATCCAAAAAGAGAGATATAGGGAAAAGAATGCTTTGGGATAAAAGAGTGGGACACGAGAAATTAATGACCAGTTGACTGAAACGTATCAGCTGTCATTGCTTCCTAGGTTTGTTTACTGTATGGGTTTTTCTAAATGTTGTTGTCCTTGGAAGCAAACAAATAGCGATTTTGCTCTTACCATTACACTGAATTAGCAATTCTTGATCTCCAGTACACTGTTGGTTTTAGAGTTAGCAGTGTTTGGTTTTTTTTTCACAGAGACACTTTTAGTGTGACAGGGATGAATCAAGCTACCTTTGTTTTTGGTCTTTGGTCTGAATCGTGTGACAATGTATTTGGGTAGCTTTTTCTCTTCATGCTGTTTTCTTAGGGTGGTACAAAGTATTTTCAGGACTGGTGATGAAGGAGCAAGAACAGAAGGGGTTTTGTTAGGATGATGCACAGGAAGAATGAGAAGATACAAGCTATAATGCTTCATCATGCTTGTATACTTTTAAATAAAACTAATCTGGGAACTATCAAACAATAATCCAGGCAACGTGGACCATGGTTTATTCTTACAAATTTTTTTCTTGGGAGGGGGAATAGGGTGTCTTTTATCTTTCAGGCACTCTTTACAGTTGTTTCCTAGCCCTTTACTTGGACTTCTGTGCCTTCTCTTTCCATGGTGGCAAAGATGGCACAGGCCACTTTTTGAGGCCACCAGGATCAAGGGCTATTTTAGGGCTGATGTACTCTAAGATGACAGGGAAATGGCTTCTGCCTGTGCTTCAGTTTTTACCCACCTGAAGTTAATCTCATTTACCCAAGTTGGCCCTTTTCCTCCCTCTTGCAGGTAATAACCACCTTGCTTTTGGGAGTGGGGAGAATTTCCTACCCTCTCTGTGTACCTGCCCTGCCTCAGTAACTTTGGCAGCAGAAGCTCCTCACTGTCAAGGGAGTGTGAGGCCATTTTGGGCTGACCTTCACCTTTGGGCAATGTAGGGGTCGTGGGAGGACAGAATTCCCTCAGCCGTGGCCTGTGTCCAAATCTCATAGCCCTGCTGTGGGCAGGGGAGTAGCTTGTGTTGTTCCTTGCTCTGCCTCTGGGTGCCAGGAAGTTTGTGCCTATCTCCCACTTGTCCTGCCTCTCTGGACCTGAGTGAAAGGGTTATACCTGTATGTACCTCCATTTCCTTCTGTTTTTGGCAGCCTTCATAGTGTGGTTCTCTGCAAGAAACAGTTCTATCTAATTAAGCATTAAGAAAGAGATGGTATTATAAGTTACTGTTCCCCACATGCCATTCATATACTTTGTCACCTCTGGAGGGAGGCATCTGTGTCTCTCGCATTCCTCCCCTGACTGCTACTGCTGCCTGGATGGTTTTTATCATACTTGGTTTTGGTTTTTAGTAATGACAAAACTTGGCTAGTATTTGAACCAGTTTGTCATCCTAGAAACTTGCTCAACCAGTGTAGGCTAAAGAGGAGGCTCTTCCACAAAAAATATTTCCTGCTCAACCCTCACCCTTGTATGTGACCCCCATGGCTGCACTGCCCCCTCTTTACGAACCTGGGGAGACTTGCAGACTGCTTGATTTCATGCCCTCATGCTGTCATTCCTGATGATACCTGAAAATGGTGCCTACTCAAAAATTAAGATGGTAGGAGCCAGAAAAAAGTGGCAACTACAGACTTGGAGAGGTCTGACATCTCTGTCCCTCATTCAGGGCTGCCAGAGGGAAGCAGTGTTTGTGTACCTTTTTCCAAGTCACATGAAACCCATCAGTTTGGGGGATACTTCCTTCCCTCCCTTGCTGTGTATGCCTGTTCTCCCAGGCATGAGACAACAAAAGAAAACGAGACGAGTTGCATTTACAAAGCAGTCAAAATGAAGGACCTCACATCTCTGAAGCTGCAGGGAGTGAACTCTGTCTTTCCCAGAGTTTTCGTAGTGCACTGGCAGCTCCAAAGCTCTGAAGAAAAAGTAACTTATCTCCAAGAAAGACAGGCCCTTTTCCTATGCATAACTGTGATTAGCACACTTCCCTTGCCACTTATTAGAGAAAAAAGCTGCTGATAAGACACACTCACACTCCATGTTGAAAATTAAATTAGTTTCATCACATTTACCTCTCAAATCCTTTTTACGTACCGTTGTTACAGAAGATACCTGACATTATTTGCACTAGAGAAACTTGATCATTTTTTTGTTTTTCTGGGATTGTTTCCTTTGTTTGTTTGTTCAGTTTTGTTGTTTCTCGTGGACACCTGGTCAATGTTAGTTTCCTCTTGTCACTCTTACTCTTGTCTTTCACACTGCAGTAGCGAAGGGAAAATATTTCTCTCTACTGACACAGATAGCTTGCCTATTTCTGGCTTCTAGCAGGATTTGTGTTTGTTTCAGAGGAAAGGATGACAGATAGGTAAGTAAACAAGACTGAGAAAGGCATGCTTGTTAAATTCTGTTTCCCTGGACACAGCTGAAATGGATCACCATGGAATGCCAAAATCCTCAACTTTTTCTCCCAGGCTTGTGCTATAAGACCTTTTCTGTTTTCTTGCTACCTTTTCTCTGCCTGATACTCTGATATTTCCCTGTATGCTTAGCATAAGCCAAATAAATACAATATCCATGCATTCGTTATCAGACATTTTGTATCACTTAACTCAGCTGCTGCCAAACTTGCTTATGGTCAACTTCTTGAGTGTGGTGTTTTCCATGATTTCCAGCTGTCAGTATTAGGAAAAAGCATTCCTCAACCTGAGTGAAAAACAGTTCTTACGTCTGGCTACCCTAGTAAGATTATGGATTGGTCCAACTTGTGTCATGTAAAAGTACGCTTAAAATATGTTTCTAAGCAAACAAAAACTCAAGGATGGTCTTTGGCATAGTACCAAATTTGGTTTGCAACTCTCTTTATAAGACTAACAAGAGGTCAGGCTGGCTTTTTCCAATCAGTTTTTCCAGCAATCAAGTCCTGTTTGTTCTCAGTCCTGGCTGCAGAGTGAAGAATCTAAAGTCTCTTGTTTTCTGGAATTTTTTATTTGAAATCCTGAGTACTTAGCAAGTTTTGTCTATCTTCTATTCAAAGCACAATAGTGCACACTTTTCTGTTTAAGTTTTGAAGGTGTTTTTCAGGACTTTTACCCTTCAGCTTTCGTGTGGCTATGAAATGTCAAACATTTTGTTCTTCCATACCTATTATGCAGATACCCACCTGAGTCTCATGAGTATCTGTATAATGTCTCAGTGGGAGTGGTCCATGGGCCTCTCACAGGTGTTACAAGAAGTTTTGAAAAACCATGTGATATTTGTTCCCTTGTTGGCAGCTTGAGGTTCTGTTTTGGCATAAGGGATGGGAAAATTGGTTTGATTTGCCAAGCCCGTGTAGTTCAGCACAAAACGCTACAATAAGTTCCTGGATAACCTGTTTGAAACTCATGGTTTGAAGATGGCATTCAGATTAAGATTATAATCTGCCAACAACTGGAGGGGGGTAATAAAGAAACAAACAAAAAAATCTTGGACACTGACACATCCATTCAAATTCCCTGTAACTACCCTAAGCTTCTCCCAGTACAAAATATTTTAGAATTTACTTCCAGATCTTGGTTTCATTTCACGTATGTCTGTTCTAGTCTGCAATTAGAAAATCTAGTTTATATAAAAATGTATCTAAATGTAACATATTTTTAAACAAACCAAGCAAGCAGATGCTCAGAGGAGAGTTATGCGTGTAGTTTCTTGGGTGGAATTGTGTTTCCAGAGTGACTTGCAAACCTAAGCACCAGTGTCACTGTCTCAGCTGTTCTGTGAAAGGAAACCTAGCAGCTGCTGTCTCATACTGTAGGCTACTTGTGGCATGCTATGGGCTTCTGGCAATAGAAGTAATATGCCAAACCAATACTGTGATTAAACGTGTCTATTAATTTCCATGCACTTAATAAGATCATTAAGTGGCTAAACAATTATTAGACAGCTCTTCCTTATGCTCAATTAGAAAAAAATGAAGATGACAGAAAGAATTTATGATTAAATTGAAAAGCAGGAAAATTACCTTTGTCTTAGGCAGGAATAAAACACTCCTTAGGAATTCACACAAAGTATTTGGTTTCCATCTCTGGTTGTTATTGTCACTATACCTTTAAGTACTTTTGGATTAAAAATCACTTGTCTGTTTTGATTCAGCATTTGACTTATATACACATGTTCATCTTGTTTAAATACTTTGACTCAGTGGAAGAATTATGTTGAGAAAATATATTCAGTAACTAGTAAATGAGAAAATATTTAACTCGTGAAAACTCAAAATTCTGTGTTTGTCTATGTAGACTCAATAGTAAAAAATTTTTCTAGCAGTTCCAATTTGAGAATCTTTTTTCCTTTGTTTGGCCATTGTCAGGTGATGTTCATGGAAGAAGCCCTTCACACTTCAGATGGTGACAAAAAAGAACAGGCAGCTTAATGCTACCAAACTAGGGGTGTGTCAAATCTCTCTCAAGAATGATAAACTCAATGGAGCTGTCTATTTTTAACCTCCTGTTCTTTCCTTTTGGCAGACTAATCGGTGTTAGCTGAGCTGCTTCACTGAATGAATCCAAGAAACTCTGTTGCTTTCTGAAATGAACAGTGGACCTCACAAGAGTGTTTCAAGTCTGCATTAATGTATGAAGTCCCATTTTGAAGCACCATGTCAAATGAAGGCTGTTTGGAGCAGAAGCTTTCTACAACAACAGTCAGTTCAGTTGCTGTTCAGGCTGGGGATGCCAATATTGTTATAGCTGTACTTAAGGTAAGGCAGCAACTGCTAGCCATGTCTGTTTACTTTCTGTTTCTCAGTGATTTCTACTTCTTTTAAATGTTCTGTGCAAATGAACAGTTAGCATAAAATGATAAGGCAAGGTCAATTAAACAGTATCTACTAGAGCTTCCTTGGAAGTTAACAGTTGTTTCTGTTCACAATTTCTGTTTGGGTTTTTTGTTGTTTTGTTTTTGTTGTTTTGTTTTTATTGTTTTGTTTTTGTCGTGTTTTTTTAAATATTAAATAGAATAAATAATTTGGGAAAAATATGTAAGCTCTTAGAGGCAATGAATTCCTCTTACTCCGTTTACAAAGTAAGAAATAAATGCAGAGTGTCATGAAAATGTGTTGATAAAAGTGATGTGGCAAAAGTTAAGACTCCTCAAAAGTTATTTTTAAACTACATTCAGCAATAATTTAACACAATAACTAGTCTACTAACTCCATAAATGCAGATTCTGTGGGGTTTTTTTAATTGTTTATTGGGGGGAGCCTAAATGCTGAGTGGTTGCTTTTGAAAGCTGTGAATGAATATTCCCATGTGCATTCCCATGCACTTGTGTGTATATAGCTGTGCTTATAAGCACCTAAAGGCCTGTTCTGTGAGCTGGAATCCACACCTACAATTTGCACAACATTTGGCATGGTGAGTAAAGCCAGATGCCTTGGTACTGAATCCCAGTTGGAATTTATTGGCTGTTTTATTTTTCGTTCTCCAAGCAGCTTGGAAAACACACTGGCCTCAGCTACTGGAGTTTGTCTGTAATGAAGAATAAGTTGATAATGAGTTGGGCCGTCTCCGAATTTGGGTGATTATTTAGGATGGTGTTACCTCAGTTGTGCCAATGGGGAGGTCCTCTCCTGTTAGTTCTTACCCTTCCTGGGAGAATCTATGTGCTGCTGCAGGGAAGTAATTTTGTTGCAAGGAGGCTTAAGTTTAGAGTGAAGACACTTTTCCCCTGTGTGTTGTGGGAACCATGCTGGCCTCCAGTGATGCCATTGCTTTGTTCCGTATCTCCATCCTCTCCAAGTTACACTTCTTGGGCTGTGTCAGTTCTGAAACACCAAGGAAAGAATTAGTTATGCTCTGGGTTGCTGACAGACTTCCTTTCTTTGCTGTTTGGGTTCCTATTCCAGAGGCTATTAAGCATCCCTGCTGTTACTTGTGCAATCTCTCTCTATATATATATACAGTATACTGCTCTGTTGGACCTGTGTGGTAGAAATAAGATTTGGGCTTATGGTTTTTGCATCTGCTGTAATGTATTTGTACCTTCCACCCACCCCACCCACCCACCAAGTTTCCTTCACTGTCTGTACAATCTTCAGCTGAAAGGTGAGATAAAATGGAGAAACCCTTGTGGCTCACTGTGATAATCTTACTCTTTACAGGCAAAGCCAAAATCACAGTAGCTATCGGATAAGACTAGAGCCTGGAACATTTTGATTCCTGTTTCAAATGAAGTGAAGTTTATATTGTATCCTGTCTTTATTCTCCAATTGAATACATGTTTATGGGTCCCTGTGCTCCTATGACCATGGAAAGTACGTGTGACATGAGAGTCTGTGTGAGTAAGCAAACGAAAGAAAGCTTGTGTTTCCTGAAGGCTGTAATTGTATGTCATTACAGTGTGGAAAATGGGTGAAGCTTCAGCTGGCTGAATCGACACCAAATCTACTAGAAATTGGCAGCAATCAAGAGGATACCAAAAAACTACTGCAAGATCATGAATTTCTCCTAGCTAAACTTAAGGTAAGATGTGATAAGACCACACACAAATACATCTATTCATTACAGTTCAGGTACAACAGTTGACATAGTTGCCTGGGCCTCCTGTTGCAATGTAGTGGTTAGGTTAAACTCCACACAGGAAAAAAATATATTCAGTCTTTATCAGCATAACAGATCAAAGTTAGGCCTCTGCACTACAAAAATGTGCTCTGTGTTAATGCTCTTTGACTTTTTGTTCCTGTTAGTCTAGATGCATGGAACCTTAAGTTTGTTTTTCAGTTAGCAGAATCTACCTTGTTTTCTGCTCAAAACAAATAGTAAAATAATCACAAAAATGATATTAATATTGATGAAAATGCTAAAATTTGTCCATCCTATTTTTGTGACCTTGTGACTGCTTGAACCCAGATGAGTGATCCTGATTAGGATCCTCAAACCTTAATAGATTATATCTGATCAGAAAAATTATGCATGAACTGTTAAAGAATGCTTGTCATCCAAATATATTAGGAACAAATACTCCTTGTTTCATGTTTATACCTGCAGTCCTTGCAAAATCCAGCGTTGATTAATGAACATACTGTAAAAAGATTAAGTTCAGAATGACTATATTTTCCTCAATAATTTAAGAGCTGCAATGATACAGGACTGCAATGTCATTGTAATTCATACTAACTGTGCATTTTTCAGATATGACCTTTTCTGTCTTATAGTAAGTTGTTAACACTTGTCAATAATTTTTTGGTCTTAAGCTTCTAAATCCACTCATCAAAAGTTTTTTTTACAAGAATGCCTCTCAGTCTTTGAGATATTGATTGTAGTAATTTTTTCCACTTGGAATTTGTTCATGAGTAATGCAGTAGTTACATGAAGATGGATAAAGAGGAAGTAATGTTTCAGTCTTCATCATTTATGGACATAAAGGTTTAGTTAATTATGAGAGGATAAAAAAGGATTTAGAAATGTGAGCTGGAGAGGATGACACAAAATAGCAGTTGTTAGACAGTCCTTGTTTTCATGGCATCCACTGTATGCAATTATATTTGATATTTTACCCTTAGTGAACAACGTAATTTTTTAAACTTCAACAATAATGAAGTATACAAATATATGCACATTCTCCCAGCTGTGATCATATCCAGTGCAGTTTTTAATTCTTCCATATTAGCTACAAGTTATTATTTTCACTGACTCTCTTGTTCCAACTAACTCTATGAATGATAGCCTATGGCAGCTTATAACATCTTTATTTTTGCTCTAAATTAGACATTTGTGTTTGGAATGCATTATAGATTGTCTAAAAGAAGGTAAAGATGAAGCTAAGGTCTTGTGCTCAAGTTAAAATTGTTCCAGTGATGTGTCAACAATGTGATATTTTATCTCTGGTTTACACATCTTTTAAAACACTTATATTCAACTGTAGTAACACTAATACAGCATACAGCAAATCAAAAATACCTTGTTCAAACAGCACATTTATGAAAATGAAGGCTTCCATAAAATAAAATCTAAAGATCAATAAAATAAGATTTTAAAATTCAAAATAGTGTATTTATTACACTTAATATTTACATTTATGATTATCTGAATTGATTAAATTCAAAGATTACAGTTGTATGAATCTGAAAAGTTGCTAAATGCAATATTAGCTTCATTTGCTTATCAGTCTGTAAACTTTGAAAAGAAGAAGATTAGAAAGTTACATCATAGCAAATGGGGGAAAAAGGTTTTTTGTTTTTTGTTTTCTACTATGCTTCATTAAAAAGAAAGGAGGATGGAATCCTTATTTTTTTCTTTTAGAGCTAGAAATGGTTTACAAGCAGAAAAGAGTATAATTAACAATTTCTCTACCTGGATCCCCAGGAAATGGATACAATTGTGTAATTGTGGAATTTTTCAGTCACCTGAATTTAAGTACAACAGCGAGGCAGCTTTGAATCGTTTTTCCTATTTCTCTTCTGTTGTTGTATTAAAAAAATGCAAAAAAATCATGGTTCCCAACACATACCGATACTGGATACACATCTGCTTGTGTTTGCTGATTAGTTCAATCCAATTCAATTTGCATTTGTGCAGGACAGGCAAAAATTTCCGAACCAGCAATGATTTGAATGTGACACTAGTCCTGCTTAAGGGAAGCGTTACATGATTAATACTACTTTAAATACATCTTTGGAATCAGTCCTGAAGAACCTATGGACTCTTAGAAAATAATTTATGGAACAGTTGACCATGCTGGCATTATCCTGTGCTGTTTTGCAAACTCATTCTGGGATTTGATAATCATTTTGCTTTTTTAAGCTTCATTGTTCTCATCCTAGTATATGTATCATAAGTTATAATCAAAATATTCAAGCCAAATTCTTTCCTCAACTTCATACATTGAGGATTTACAGGTGTAAGTAAGGCCAAAATTGGGCACAGTGATCAGTGATCAGTTTGTAGTACTAGAGTAAAAGGAATGTAATCCAGCTCACTATTCCAGGGATTTGTTTTTGCTTTAGCAATGTTAACAAGAGTTAAAAGAACCTAAACAACCAGTTTGACACTTAAAAGGGCAGATGATACTTTAAAAGGTAATAGGAATAGACCTGTTGATTGAGAAAGCATTAATTTTTAGAACATTTCTTTACTGCTTTACTTTAAATGTAAATTCTTTACATTTAAAAGGTTCAGAATTATTGTGATAAAAACTGGTCTGTGTACATTAGGAAAAAACATATTCAAAATATATTTCCTTTGATAGAATGTGCTCTATCATACTCATTACTGATTTAAATTTGTTCCATTGAATTTGGGAATTGGAACCACCCTACTATTTTAATAAAAAGCAGAATACAATTATTGAAAAGGTCACCATTTCACATGTTTATGGATTAGTAGAGTTGAAAGAATAAATACTGAACGGGAAATAGTAAATCTGAGACTGAAAAAAATGCATGTACAGGATGTTTGCAATATCTAGTTAAAATTCCTTTCAGTACCTCTGAATTGTCATTTATATGTATAATATTCATGTCCTTTATAGTAGAAGTTTTTCTTGGTTTTGCTGAATTGTCATACTGAATGCTAGTATCCCAAAAGATTCATGAAGCTTGTTAAACAGCAGTCATTTAAGAGGTAAACTATAGTTCAGTTTCTTAATTTTGTTCAATGATGCCTAACTGACCAGGAAAATTTGTATATGCTTGTCATTTGTTCCAGTCAAGCTTACAGATTTTTGTTCCTTTGGACATGAATTTTGTGTTTGTATGTGTTAAAGTATTACATATTCTTTTATAATCAGTTAATTCATTTGAGAGATTATATTCATTCATTCTTGCAAGTTCCAGGAATAAATGTTCACATATAATATTCCACAATAAAATGTTTCTTTTGAACATGGTCAAGAATTGAACATAAATGTTTTCAGGTTTGGAATCATAGCCTTTTCTCTTTGTGATTTGACCCTTCAGTAGTCTGAACTAATACATTCTGATTCTAACATAATAGATTCTGTTTCTGTTTTGCTAAATTAGATCACATCAGCTGTAGCAGTTTTGTTGAAAACACAAACTTCTCTGATTTCGTGCAAATCTCCTTCCCAGTATTTGCCTTATCCTTGTTTAGAAGACCTTCAGGATGTTTATATGTTCCGGTAATGCTAGGAAAATAACATAAAAATTAAAAAAATATATATAGATATATAT
>NW_010182069.1:0-17308 GCF_000695765.1 Mesitornis unicolor
GGGGTGGAGAAGCAGCTCGAGTTTTCTCTTGAAAACAGCTGCTTTCTGCAGTTTGATTTTGTGTTTGGTGATTTTTTTTTTCCTTTCTTTACAAGGCTGTGTAGTTGCTTGCTTAAATACGCCTGCCTTTCTCCCTGCCGGGAGATGTACGCCCCCCCGGGCGAGGGGAGAGGAGCCCGAGCAGAAGAGTAGGGTGTTGGAGTGACTTTTTTAGTCACTTCGGATTTCCAACTCGTTTCTGTTTTTAAGTCCTTGAAAATGCGCCTGGGCCCCGGCTTCCGTGGTCCTGACACGCGTGGGCTGGCTGGCCCTGGGAACAGAACGGGACAGGACCTGATCCCCGGCAGGGTCCCTGTCGCTGCCTGGAGGCTTCTTGCCCTAGAAAAAGGCTTGTATTGCTTTGGACTGTTTGGAGAAGGCAGCAGGGGCTGGCCAGTCTTCCTCGCTGGGGCAAGCCTGTTAAGAAAGCCCCGGTTGAGCTTTCCTTATGTATTAGCCTTGCTCTGGAGTGGTGGGGAAGTGTAGAGGTGAAAAGTTCACCCGAGGCTGAGGAGCACTTTTGGAGGCTGTTGCTTGGTGGCTAAGACCTAGTTTATTGGCAGGAGTTGTGGTATTAATGGGACAGCTTGACAGCATTGCTTCTGGAGCAGGGCTTTCAGGGCTGCTGTGTTTTTCTGCCTGCAGAATGGCACGGGACTGCTGGAGATGGCAGCCAGCCCCGTGACTGAGAGGTGTTGTGCTCCTCCCTGGCTGAAGGAGCATATGGGGAAGGGCTCACGGTTGGGGTTGGTTTTTGTACCTTCCTTGCAGGAACCCCCTCGTCTGGTCTGCAGTCATGGCCACCTCGGCGAGCTCCCACCTGAGCAAAGCCATCAAGCACATGTACATGAAACTGCCACAGGGGGAGAAGGTCCAAGCCATGTACATCTGGATCGATGGGACCGGGGAGCACCTCCGCTGCAAAACCCGCACGCTGGACCACGAGCCCAAGAGCCTTGAAGGTGAGAGGGTGGGTGCAGGATCTGCAGCCCCTCGCCAGCTGTGCTTGACTGCACTGGCAAAAGGAGGCCATTTCGTCCTCTTCATGGCAGAAGGATGGTATTTGGGAAGACATTGCTTATCCCCTCCCAGTTACCTCCTTCCCCAGATACCTTGAGGGAGAATGTTCCCAGTTCTTCAGATATGGTGTATAAATGGGATGCCTGAGGTTGGGAGCTGGTCCCTGGCGCTACCCTTGCTGTGGAGGGGGCTTTTGGCAGGGGCTTGGGGATCCATTGACTCTCAAGTACCCGGTTTGGCCGGAAGTAGTTTGGCAGAAGAAAGTGGAGGGGAAAGAATGGAGCTATCCGGTGTAATTAAGAGCTTGTGTCCCTCAGAACAAACAGTCCCAGCTTACACAATAATAGCATTAGGATTTTCCCCAGGTTGCCATGGCGCTAGCTGGAGACAGTTATGAAATGAAAATACTGTGTGCGACTGAGCAGAATTATCTCTCTCTCTTTTTATTTTTTACTTTTTATTTTTTTCCCCTCTCCTTTCTCCTTTTTTCCCTCTAAGGGAGTGGTTGGCACAGCTCCTCTGAAATCTTTGTGCTGCCCATCCTCCCACTTTCCCCCCAGGATATGGAGGAGATAACATTGCCCGGGTGGAGTTCAAGACTGCTCCTGCTGTGCTGTGACCTGGTGGGGGGGGGGAACCCAAGCTGGCTGTGCTCCTCTCCCTTAGGAGACTCCACCTATACATGATTTGCTTTCCCACCTTCCCTGGGCCATGCCACAGCGATGAGGGTGTTTCACAGCTCCCCTTTTTCCTACAGCTTGAAGATGATGTTTCTCCCAGCTTGCCTAGCCACCCCTATGTGGAGACCGGGAGCTCTGCTCATCCCAGGGGTTGTTGCAACACGGGAAACGTCCTCAGTGCTGCTCAGATCATTGGCCTTGGCCAGCAGCCCAGCTCCTTGTATTTCCCCGGGTGGCTGGGAAGTTGCACTCCCCTGTTTTTTGCTTGTTGTGTGGTTTGGTGGTGTTTTTTTTTTTTTCCCTTCCCCCATTTGGAACAAAATCAGCTGAGCTGGGATGAAACCTATTGTAGGTTTGTTCTCTATAAGTGTCTTTACCTCTGTAATACTGGAGAGTGCTAGGGAGCCCGTCCTCCTGGTGACTGGGGATACTGGGTCACTGTGGCTTGTTCTCTTCACTCCCGATCTCCCCGAGTGGAATTTCGATGGCTCCAGCACCTTCCAGTCTGAAGGCTCCAACAGTGACATGTACCTGCGACCTGCTGCCATGTTTCGGGACCCTTTTCGCAAGGATCCAAATAAACTAGTTCTCTGTGAGGTCTTCAAATACAACCGCCAGTCTGCAGGTGAATGGACTTTGTCTCTTCTCCTGGTGGAGGTGGTGGCTCTGGGGAGAGGGAGACCTATCCAAAATGTCGTTTATATCCTTAGCATCATGCATGACACACAAATAATCCCTGCCCTGAAAGTAAAAGGCAAACTAAGGCTGGTGGTGGAGAAAGGGCTGGTCCTGGGATTCGTTACCAACGCTGCTGGGACACAAACTGTAAATAAAGTGGAAATGGAGGTGGAAGTGCTAATAAGGCTGATGTTGCTTTTCTGTTGCAGAGTCAAATCTCCGACACACCTGCAGGCGAATTATGGATATGGTGTCCAACCAACACCCCTGGTTTGGGATGGAGCAAGAGTACACTCTTCTGGGGACAGATGGACATCCCTTTGGCTGGCCTTCCAACGGCTTCCCTGGACCGCAAGGTAACTTCTTGGGAGTCTGCGCTGGAACAAGGCAGGAGTCCTTAATGCTGTGTTTGAGCTGTAATCCCCGTGACGCAGCTCCGGTGCTTCGGGCAAGCTGAAAGATTGGAGGTGTTTATAGAACTGAAAGTGGACAATAGCAAGCTGGGTGTTGGCAAAAAACTAACCTGGGACATTAAGAACGTTACAGAAAGGTTAAGAGGGTGATTGGCTGCACCCAAATTTGCTGTTCGGGTTGTTAGTCTGCAGGTGACTTAAACTCGTTCCTAGTGTGACTGAGCATGAGCTCAAGACTCAGAGGAGCTTGCTCTGCTCTGCTAATACTCCCATGAAAAACAGATTCTGAGGCTTTTCTACACATCCTGAGCCTTTCAGAGTTCTTCCCTGTGTGTGCTCTGTTTTCACTGGCTTTGTGCCTTTTCCCCTCTGGAATCTCACGTTCCCCTTGCTGTTCACCTGTGCCGTTGCAGGTCCATACTACTGCGGGGTAGGAGCAGACAAAGCCTATGGCAGAGACATTGTGGAGGCTCACTACCGAGCGTGCCTTTATGCTGGCGTGAAAATTGGAGGAACCAATGCAGAAGTGATGCCAGCCCAGGTAAATTGTTTTAGGTTCCTCGTGGAATGAGAGAGTGCACAAAAACCCCAGGCAGCGGGAGCATTTGGGTCCGAGCCACGTGGCTTTCTCAAGGATCAGAGCATAAGGGGTGGGAGGTGCTTCACAGCACCACTGAGCTGGTGACTCCTCCTCCTTCTAGTGGGAGTTCCAGGTGGGACCATGCGAAGGGATTGAGATGGGAGATCACCTCTGGATCGCACGCTTCATCCTCCATCGGGTGTGCGAAGACTTTGGTGTCATCGTGTCCTTCGATCCCAAACCCATCCCTGGGAACTGGAACGGTGCCGGCTGTCACACCAACTTCAGCACCAAGAACATGAGGGAAGACGGAGGTCTCAAGTAAGTTTGTTTTAGTAGCCTCTGTTTGTTAGGCAGCAGGTTGGACTTGGTGGCAGTGAGCTTTCTGCAGAGCTTTTGCCCACATGGGGGATGTCGCTCTGGTGCTTGGTGTTATGTTTGAGCCTTTCTTCTGGATTTCTTTATTTTGTTAATGATTACTCCCATCTTGGTGTTGGGTGGGAAGTTCAGCCAGCAGTACAGCTTCATTGATGGAAGCATGGGCGGCCAAGATGCAGGTATTCGTAACGGGCTGTCCAGCTCTTGACCTGCCAGTGCTGCAGACAGATAAACTCAGCATAGGCCTTTTTCATATAACCATGATGGAAGAGAAAGACCATTTGCTTCTGCTTAGGCCAGGCTGTCCTGTTAAACAGGACAACCCTGGAAACCAGTAGTTCCTTGAAGGGACTGATGTGCTGGGCACCTTGCAACACTGGGTTGCAGCGGTGCTCCATGAAGGGATTCCTCCTGGCAGCTGTATTTTCTTGCCTTAATTGTTGGAATGCCCTGAGATGATGAGCCAACCTGTAACTGTGTGGGCTTCCCAGGTAGAGACTTGTGTATGAAGAAATCTCCCCTCTCGGAGAAGGTTCCCCAGGCAATGTGCCTGTGGGATTTGGCCATGGGTCAAACTGTTGGTGTCTCACACATGGCACTCTCGAAGGACCCTTCTCAGGCCATGGGGATCCTTTTACAAGAACCAGCCTGGGTCAGAAGTAGGAGTGGAGAGAAGCCCTGTGTTGAGGCGATCAGAAAAATGCGCTGTAGGGCATAGGCTTCATCATGAAGTGGCTTGGGGACAGCAGTTAATCTGCTGTGGTGTGGATGCAACAGTCAAGAGTGGCTCAGCTTGTACTGTCCCTCAGACGCTCACTGTGTCTTCCTCTCTTCCCTGCTGCCTTTGCAGGCACATTGAAGAGGCCATCGAGAAGCTGAGCAAGCGTCACCAGTACCACATCCGTGCCTACGACCCCAAAGGGGGGCTGGACAATGCCAGGCGCCTGACGGGTTTCCACGAGACATCCAACATCCACGAGTTCTCTGCTGGTGTGGCCAACCGTGGTGCCAGCATCCGCATCCCCAGGAATGTGGGCCATGAGAAGAAGGGCTACTTCGAGGACCGCCGGCCCTCCGCCAACTGTGATCCTTATGCTGTGACAGAGGCCCTCGTCCGCACGTGTCTCCTCAACGAAACCGGAGACGAGCCCTTTGAGTACAAGAACTAAGCAGACTGCGCCCACAAACATCGCCTTCCCCCCACACTTCCCGCACCCCTAAACTTCCCTTCTAGATGTAATCCCAAGAGTGCAGGATAACACACTTTGTGTCTCAGTAACTCCTGTTGTCTTGAGGTGGGGAGGAGGGCAAATTTAGTTTTATCGGTATCTGTTTGTCATTGACTCTTCAGAAGACAAGAGGAGGAGAAGGTGTTAGAGAACTTTTAACCACTGTTTTATTTTTTGTCTAAAATTCATGTGTACATCTGATGGGATCCAGGGGCTTCCAGGGACAGACAGAAAGTGAGTAGGCGAGGGGAAAGCTTCAACTATAGCTGACTCCCCCAAGAGTCAAGTTTGGGGTGTTAGCCCCACTGCTGACCCTCTGCAGGCTAATGGTTCTCTAAGGTTGGCTCCCTTCTGCCGAGAAGGGAAGGTGGGAGTGGTGATGGAGCCCCAGGTGCTCCTGCCTGTATGGTGCTGTGGGGAGACCTTTACCCTCTGGCCACTCTGAGGCTGCTGGGAATCTTCTGGCATTGAGCTCAGCGTAGGAACGTTGAGAACTCCTGGTTCTGTCACTGGAAGTCGACTGGTCTCTGGCTCATAACACAGAGTGAAGTAGTATTTTTCTATTTAAATATAAAAATGAACAAAAAAATTATATATGAAAGTGTTGTTTGTTGTTTTTTTTTAAAAAAGAGATGATGTTCCAGTGACTCACCTGGCTAGAGCAGAGCTCCTGAGGATGCTGTTGAAGGGCCTCCAGGTGGGACTGAGGGTGAGCTTGGAGGGCTCAGTGGAGGAGACTCAGATGAGATTTGTTTCAGCGTGGAGTGGAGTTTGCAGGAGGCAGTTCCCAGACCCGGAAAGCCTGCAGAAGCATTTATCACTGAAACTTGAGCAGCTGCAACGTGCTCATGAGTGTGTAGATCAACGGGGAAAAAGGTGTCCTGAACTAGGAGTTGACCGGTCAACTTAACCGTGTTCTGGACAGAGCTGTGAGTGTTTTACTTTTCCAGCGGGGCTAGCATGTCACTAAAGCAGGGCTTTTGGTAAAAGAAAAAAAAAAAGGTCTAGATTTTTTTTTTCCATAATATTCTTAGTTTCTAAAACTGAATGGTTTTACAGAGACCGTTGATGTCACTGTTGTGTCCTGGCTCTGGGGCTGCCTCCCACCCAGCTGTGATGGGGGCAAGGAGAAGGGAGAGGCCACCGTCCCTCCCAGCCAGCCCTGGCACCTCCCAGCTCGGGCTGGGGGCTTCAAATGTTCTGGGATTTTACACTTGGGTATCTTAGATGGTGCCAGTTCTATTCCGTTGTATTTGGACTTCTTCTGAATAGGCTGTTGGACTTTTTTTTTTTATAATTAAAAAAAAAAGAACAAAACCTTAATTCTGACTTCTGCCTCCTTTCTGTAATTCATCTTGGCAGCTTTTGTGTGTGTGTGTGTGTGTGTGTGTGTGTGCATTGCCTTCACCGTTTGAAGGGAATTTGACCCTGCTAGTGCATTGGCTTGGACTTTTCATTGGTGGGGTGGGTTTTGTTGAGGCAGGGGTCTTGCAATCCGTGTGTGCTCTCTAGAAAAGGGGCTGTGGATTCTCCAGTGGGTGATGGTCTGGCTCTGACTGGAGCAGGGTTCTCTTGGGATGGGAAAGGGCCTGGGCTTGTGGGTGTCTATGGGGAGGGTTATGGAGTGTTCGTGCACATCCCTGGCCTCCTTCACAGAAATTCTACACAGAAGTTCATGAAAAAACCAGCTTTTAGGAAGAGGACTCTTTCACACTGTCCCTGTGGAGAAAATGCTGCTCGTGGACCCTTGGTATGAAGCCAGGCATTTAGAAAAGTAAGCAAGGTAGTAGAAATGTGTCACGTTGCTCCCACAGTCCTCTATTCAGCTTGTGGTGCTACCTCCCAGCTCCCCACGAGCTGCCTTCTTCAGGGGTGGATGCTTTAGCTGTTCCCATCTCTAATTAACCCCACACAAGCGTCCCGCTGGGCTGACAAGACCGTTCCTGCCATGACATTTTTGTGGACCAAGTGGTCTTTAGCATCTCCTTTCTGAGAAATGTTCAAGGCAGCACCTTCCTCGCCACGGTCCCAAAATTACCCTATGTCTCTGTGCCGATGCAGGGTGGAGTGTCACCAGAGCAGAAGTGAAGCGGACACCATGTACTTTCCTCCGATTGCAACATGACCGTGAGGATGTGGGCCTCTGGGCTGGAGCAGGGACACTGCAGCCAGAAGAAATCCACGCTGCTCTGGGGTAACTTGTGAGCCCAGAAACATTGGGGTTTTCTGGTGATTTGGGTGCAGGAGGGGGCAGCTACTGTTCATTCTGCTCTTCCAAGAAAACGTTACAGAGGGAAAAATGGATTACACCTAAACTAAGGAAACTTCTGTAAGGGCATTTGACATGTCGACGTTAATTTAGGACAGGGGTTTGGTGCTTAATGATTCCTCTTGTTCTCGGCTGAGAAAGCATTTATCCACTCACTTCACAGTTACCCAACTGGAAACGAGGTCAGAACAACAAAGTGTGCTGCAAAGTGGCTTTTCAGATGACTATTAAAAATATATGCTAAAATAAAATTACAGTGAATTAGAAGGGGGGAAAAAAATCCCTCCTTTCCTCTAGACATTGTTTTCTTTTTGTCTAAAGCCTGCTTGCGGAGTCTGCTTTGCAGTCACCAAAAGAGTACGCAGGGTAGAAAGGCCTCCTCTTAAGGCTGTGGGGCTCTTGTGAATTGAGCCCGATACCTTCAGCTGAATTTACTGCTTATGCATTTATAGAAAACATTTGGACTTCTAATCTGAATCTCTCAGGGGGGAAGCAAATCCCTTTCTCTATTTACTCACACATCCCTAAAATGCAAGCAACAACACACAAATGTTCACTGAACACAAGAAAGTGCAAGTCCTAAAGGGTTTGCTAGGCCTGCTGGGACATGGGGAACCAGTCTGAATGAGGCAGCCAAAAATAGCACCAGCTTTTTGAAGTGCCTTTTAATCAAACACCAGCTTTGGAGACAAGGCTGCCTCAAAACAATTAGTAGATCTGCTGCCATGTCAGGCTTTTTCCCCATAACTGAATTTTAAGGCAATCAAAATCAGATTAGCCATAGCTTCCTTCAAATACAGCCTGCAGCAGATGAGCTAATCGAGATCACACTTGGAGCTGCTTTCTACATGGGCTGTGCCAGCCCAGTTACAAGACTTTTCCTGAAAAGTCTGATGAATCAGGTGTGTCTGGTTGGGTTTCTTCTGCCCCTTCACCCTGATGCTGCTCCAGAACCCACATACCACTTCCCTTAATTATTGTGTGTGTGTTTTTAGTGCTATTTGATCTTCTGAGATGACCCTGTTTGGTAGGTTAGCCTTTGCATCCTTATACAGCCTCTGACTGTGAGCACCTCTCCCTTCATGAACACAGCTTCTGGAGGGTAAGTCAGCCCCTCTTAGGTGGGTAAGGTTTTGCTGAGCTGTCTTTTGGATCTCATTACCTGGACGAGTGGCGGTGGTAGTGGTGGTGGTGAGCGACATTTCTTCTTGTTGCTAAGCAAAACTGTTTCTATTTCGCTGAGTCTGTGTTTTTCCCTTTTCCTGGGATGTTGATACTGGCCTGTGTCACCATCCTGCGTCTCCTTCTGCCCCTGGAGGATGGGAAGGGACGGTCTCAGGAATGCAGCCAGATGCAGACCACCGAGGGGGTGATTTGCAGAGCTCTGCAAGAGCCTGTGTTTGTGCTTGAACCTCGTGTTATCAGAGCAGCCCTGCTCTGCTCTCTTGAAATGCCTCCTGGAGTTCCAGCAGCTCCTCCGGTGTGGCGTTCAGAGACGTCCCAGCTGAGATCTACACTTGCTGCGTTGTGAGGGGGTGCAGAGCCATAGAAGAGGGGCTGGAGGTCCTTTGCCTTCTTGAAGGAAGCCAGGGCATGCTCTGGAAAGGTGCTGGAGCCCAGCCTGCTGGGAACAGCTCAAGTGTGGCCGGTTGGTAGCTTCCTGTGCGACCGAGATGAGAAAGCTGGTGGAGCAGGGAGAGGAACCCTGCTGTCACGGATGTCAGTAATTCAGCTTCAGCTGAGCTGGGATTTCATCCCACTTGCTCGGTTACTGATTAAACTGAGGACAGCCACTTAGGAAACAAGTGGGAGCTCTTGAGAGGGGAGATCTCCTTAGGTCTGCCTGGCTTCCCTGGCCAGCGGGATGCAGAGTCAGACCTGGGGTGGCCTGTGAGTGGGCCCTCCACCCAAAAGCGGTTCTCCTGGCTCTTCTGCTTGGACTGACCACCTATGTGCAGTGCCTGCTTTCACCATGCTGGCTCTTGTGGCCTTTGAATTGAGTCTTGACTACCTTTGGTTGCTGATAAAGGGGCCTGTCCATCTGTGGGATTTACAGTACAGAGAGATGAATAGCTTTTCCCAAAGTGATGTAGATTATGTGAGGTATCAGTCACTGAGAAATGACCCAAATGGATGGCTAAGGGTGTCACTTGTTAATTGCCTGGTTCATGATGAAATGGTGAGCTCAGTTTGCTCTTGTGACTTTGCTCTGAGCCAGTGCTGGGTGTTTTGGGACTGTCCCCCCCCTCTCATGCAATGATCTTTGATGAGAACATGTGGAGGAGGGGTCTGGGCAGACCCAACCCTGCTGCTCTCCTCACTGAAGCATCTTCAGGGCCTCCATCCCCAGTGGGAGATGGTGTGGATCAGAGCCTCTCCCAGCTGCTCCTGGAGGTGTCTGGCCTGTGTTTGGAAGAAATAAGGTCTGGGTCTGCATGCTTCTTGTGGGTTAGCCCCCAAAACCTGTGGTGGCCTTGCACACAGAGCATGCATGGGTTGACCTCAATAGGAACTTGCCTGGATGGGGAGAAACCCAGGACCGGAAGGGGAATTTGAGAGAAAATCCATGTTCTGTGACTCCAGAATGAGCACCAAGGCTGCAGCTCTTCACCATCTTGTAGGAGAATCGGGCCCTTGTCTTTGCTTCTCCTAAGCCTTCTCCCTCACTGCTCCTTTCCTCCCTTCTCCGCTGAGATGGTACAAGGCTGCTACATGTGCTGGGGTGGTGGTGCAGGGGGGGCAGCTCAGGCTTTACCTCAGCCAAAAAATTGTCTTTTTCTTTTTTTCTTTTACTTTTTTTTTTTTCTCTCCTCCATCCTGGCCTGCCCACAGGCTGGCACGGCCGGGCTATTTTGCTTTCATAAGCTGCATTATGTAAGCCATGTCTTGAGTGGGGATGCGGTGCCAACTTGGACTCCGCAGCGGGAAGGAGCTGCATTCCTCCACCGCTGGGTTTAATCCCTGCCTCCAGCCACATTTGGTTTGCTGGGAGGAATCAGAGGGCCGTGCAGAGGTTTCTAATCCCTTGCCCCAGGTGGAGTCAGTTTGTGCAGGAGCCCTGCTTTCCTTTGTCAACAAGTTGTGCCCGTGACTCCTCTCAGCAAGCCCTGTCCTTGGCTGCTAGAAGGGTTGGCCCGGGCATGCACACCACACCTCGGGACCTTCCTCTCCTCCCCTTGTTTGTTGAACTCACTGTGCTCTGTGGCTTAGTTTGCACTTGCTGAGGGGGGGAGGGTGGGTAGGAGAAAAATGGAAGTGGAAATTTCTACCATTCTAGACAAAAAAAGCAGTGGTAGAGGTGAGTTGCCAGGCTGGCATGGCAAGCAGGTAGGCTACAGAGCCTGGGGAAGACCATGTAGGTGCCAACAGCTTCTCCATCTGACTGGCTACTGGGTGCCCTCCCAGGGTGCCACGTCTGCAGGACATGATCCTTGTTCCACCAAGGTCCTGGGGGACCCCTGGAGATCCTGCACCCAGGGGTCCCGTGGCACCAGCCTGGCTAAGTGTGGGGTGCAGAACAGCACTGGGTGTGTGGCAGGTTGTTCATTGGCTCACCAGCAGCCTGAGCAAGCTGCCTTCAGCCCACGTGCTCAGGATTGGTGATCTTCAAGACCCCATTTGGCCATGCGTGTTCAGAAGGAAAGGTCCTCTTCCTCCACTTGGGTTTTACATGAAGCTGCTGGCAGCAGCAGTGCCTTGCTGCGCGTTTTCACATTCTACGGGTGGATAAGGCACTAGACTCCACAGTTTTTGCTGGCAGCTTTCCCCAGAGCCAAACGTGCTGTTAAAATGAGAATTATTAATCAGATCCAGGTTTGGGCTGCTTTTTCTCATCCCAAAGCCAGGTGGCTCAAGCCCATCTGTATGGCTCATAGAGATGCTGAGCAGCTGGCCGAATCACCCAGCTGCTTCTGTCCTGAGCCGGAGCTTAGCCAAAATGCCTAAAATACTGGGAAAACAAGTGAATAAGATCCTCCTCTCCTACTGAGCTGGACCCGTAGGATTCTGGAAAGCATGCTGGCCAGCAGGTATTTGGTAAAATGCTAGGATCAATACTTGCTTCAACCACAAAAAGCAATCTGCTCAATGCCTCTCTGTGTTTTGGTGATCCTGAGCAAGCCACCAAGTTTGAGGTGGGAATAGCTGTGCCCAAGACTATGTTGTCTGGATGCCGTTTCCATTTAGGAAGCTGCCCAGGAACAGCTGGGCTTAAAGATGGACTTAGCCTGTCTGAAACGTGGAGGCCAGGGCTTCAGCTGGCTGAATCACTGAAAACTATGTGCTTGCTCTGAAATACAAGATATTTTCAGACTATTTTCCACCCAGACAGATAACACATGCAGAGTGATTAGCTGGCTCCATTTTTATCACCTCTCCTTGTGGCTCGCTCTTCTGGCAAGATCTCCATCCGCTCTTTAAAATGCTTTCACCGGAACATGGATGCCTTCCCTCCTGGCAAATAACTCTGCCAGTCATCAGCGGATGACACTGGTACCGTGGGCTGTAGACCAGTGAGAAAGCATTTCATTAAGAGAAGAGATGGCTTTGGTGTGGAGGTTTTTTATGTCTAATGTCCCTAGGATGAAGATAACTGCTCATGAAGTTGGCTGGGGAAGGAGGTGGTCTCCAGCAGTGTCGTCCTCTGCAACATCTGGGGGCTGTGCTCAGAGCTGGGGGTGTACCATGTACCAGGAGCACTCCATGGATGGTGGTTTGGGACCAAAGAGCATCCTAAAGATTGGTGGCATGCTAGCAGTCTGTGCCATGGAAATGTCCTGGCCTGAGTGAGGGGGTTTCATCTGGGTCATTGTGTCTCTGTTTCCATGGGGTGGGAGAACAGAGTTGGCAACAGAGCTATCTTACTCTCAAAGTGAGTTGTAGAGCTCATGCGTGGCAAACCCTACTCACACCAGCTTCTCTGCACAGGGCAGAGGATAGCTCAGAAACATCAAGGGCAATACCTAAGGACCGTACAGAAGGAGTCTGTCTGGCTTGTACAGGCAATGGAGAGCAAAAAGGGTTTGAATACAGCCTGAACAACAGCACTACAACACCCCTGCATACAGGAAGGTGGGCTTTGGCACAGCAGCAGCAGAAGTGCTCTGAGTCACTCCTGTGAGCCACACACGGTGGCTCCAAAGCACCCAGGAAGGAGTCAGGTGCCCAATTTGAGCCTGAGCATGGGTAGGCACAGGTCTATGTGGTTCCTCTTGAAACAAAAGCCAGGCCTTATCCATGTTGTGTCTTGCAGAGAGGCAGGCTAGGCTTGCTGGGGGAGCTTGTGCTGGAGAAGGTCACGAAGCTTGTGAGGTTGGAGCTTCTGCTGGAAGATCTGGTCTAAGTAAAACCAAAATCCCCGTGCAAAGGTGGGGAAAAGGCAGAGATGCCACATGGGTTCTGCAGAGCACCTGCAAGACCAGGGTGAATGGTGCGACCATTGTAAAACAGTGTGTGACCATTGTAAAACAGTGTGTGACCCTGGTGCCATGGGACATCCTGGCTGGGAGCTCTCTGACACCCAGCAGCTTCCCCTGCTCATCTCCCCCTCCCATCCAGCCAGTGGAAACTGCTCCCATGAAACCTAAAGCCATCGCTGCAATACTTGTCTCCTTGTTGTGAATAATGCCAGGCCTTTTTTTCCTCCTGCGTGCTTTTGAAGCAGCAGCTGTATTTCAACCAGCTGCCAGTGCTCGGGGAGGAGATCAAGTGTTCTTAGTGAAGCCGGGCCAGATCTATGGCTGGTGAGAATCGGTGCAATTCGGGCTGACCTCAGCACTGAGCTGCTTTATACCAGCTTTGAACTGGGCTCCCAGACTGAGGCTTTGGGGGATTTTGAGGGGGGGGGGAAGTGCTTTTTGTGGAGGTGACATGATCTTGCATGCTGTCAGTGGTTTCTGTTGGAGCACGAGGGCAAGGAGCTGGGATGTGCTGTCAGGCAGTGGCTGCCGAGCAGGATTTCAATTGTGCAGGGAGGTCTCTAAGCACTTGCTCTTGGATAGTCCTCTTCTGAAACATGCAAAAAACACCCAAAAAAACCACCAAAAGAGACTTTCTGTGCCCGGGGCACCTGGAGCTGTGTATGTGTGGATTGCTACACTCTGTCTGCACATAGTGCAACAGCAGTGCACCAGCCCTGCCAAAACACCCAGCCCTTCTGGGAAGCGTCCGCAGCACTGTGTGCTTGTCCTGCAGGATACGCTGTGCCTCCCCCTGCCAGGGACTGCGAGGCTGGTGCCAGCCCTTCCTCAGGGCTGGGGAACAGCTTGTTTTGAACCTTGGTGGCACGGAAAGCAAAGGAAACAGGAGCAGATGTGCCTGTGAGCACCACTGGCCCGTGGCCCTGGCACAGGCAGGAGTGGATCCTCTGGCACAGCTGCCCCTGTGCTGCTGACCTCTGGGATATACTGGATCCCCACAACACACTGGACCCCCCGAGCCAGCAGTGTGCAGTGCTCCCAGCCCTGTCCTTTGCATGAGTGATCTTGAGCAGCAAAGCCACTCTGCGTAGTGTATTCATTAAAAGTGTCTCCTCTCGATGCCCAGCACAACCCTCCCGTCCCACTGCTCTCTCCACTGATGGGTAGCTCAGCAGGGCAGTGGGTTGAGAGGATGTGGGGGACTGGAAGAGGCTGAGAGAAGTTGGAGGGGAAGGAACATGCAACCTTTTTCTGTAAGAAAACCCTGATCTTTTATTTTTCACTACTTTACCCTTCCCTCCCCCTCCACCGCCGAGATTTGGTTCTTAGTCTCGTGGAACTAAGGGGACCTTTGCTGTCAGAGGCACCATGTCCATAATCCTGCTACTATCAGGGATTTTCTTCTGCTTTGCACCTTGCTCTGCCCCTCGTTGAATAAACAAAAGCCTCTGTCCTGGCCGTGCTGTTCCCAGAACCCGTGCTGGCTGGTTCCAGCTTGCCATGGCTGCGAGGACCGAGGTGGCTCATCCAGAGCAGCGTGGATGTGCCCCCAACACAGCGGCGAGTGGGAACAGCAGCGATGGGAGCAGTGGGGGTGAGAGGAAGGCACTGAACAAATCAAGCCCATAGATGGCTTTTCCTGCCTGGTTTGGCTTCACTTTGCTAGGAGCTGCACAGAGTTTACTGCATTGAAAATTTCTGCTCCATCTCTAGGTTCAGTTGTGTGTGCTGGGCTCGTGATTCATTTGCATGGGTGCACTTTTCCAGTGCTGTTGACATCTGCTGAACTCAGATTGCTTTCCAACCATTAAACCCTATGTGGCAAGAGAAGAATTAAGGAGGGGAAGACACCTCATTAATTTTTACTCCGCCCTGCATCCTTCCCATCTCTTTCATTTTGCAGAGACAGGGAGGAATATTGTTTTGCTCGCCCCAGGGGGAAGTGAGATGCTATTTAATTGCCTACCACCACGTAGCATGGCTGTGGGAGTCGAGGGCTGAAGGATGCTGTGCTGGGCTGTCACTGCATGGCACTTCAGGCAGGATGGTGCATCCTGAATTAGACCTACCCTGTGTTGAGGCTGCTGCTCCGACTCAAGTGGAGTGGGATTTGGGCAAGGTGCATCCCTCCTTACTGCCTGGATTACTGCCCTGAGCAGCTGAGTCCCTGGTGCTGGTCACAGCGAGCCCTGGTTCCTGCTTCTGCCTTTGCCAAGGCAGGGCCACCAGACTGATCTAACCAGCGTGCTGGGCAGGCTCCCGGTTCAACTTCCTGCCTGCCTTGGTCCTGTGACTTGCGGGATGCTTGCACAGAGGCCAGGCCGGCCCTTGCCCCTGAGCGTCCCCGCAGGGGTGGCTGGATGCAGGGAAGTTCCCAGAGGACCAGGAACCGCTGAGTAACGAGGCCAGGCAGAGGGTGAGATGCAATGTGTCGTCAGTGGCTGTGGTGAAATGATTAACTTGGTGGGGAGGCTGGGGAAGCACAGCGCCTGGAAGAAGTCTGGAGCGAGCGCTTGTAAGCCACTGACTGTACGCTGTGGCTTTAACCCATGCCAGCACACAGTGTTCAACCCTCGCTGCAGCTCTCCTGCTCGCACATCTCAGTCAGCAGCAACTCTCGCTGCTGGTTTTGAGGATTTTTATTTTTTTTTAAGAGTCTGATGTGATTTTGCAGGTGGTGTAGCAGAGTGCTGCTCTGCAAAGCAGCTCTGTATTTAAAAGCAAATGAGAGGCATAGGAACGCACGTTTTAGCATCCCAAAGGCAGTTTGCAAGGGAAATTATGGTTACTGGTATCTTCTGGAGTGCCAGTGCAGCCTGGGGTCTGAACAGCCACATGATGCACGACCATGTGGGTCCCAGTTTGGCTCCTGCTGCTCTGCTGGCCATGAGACAGGGATGGGCATGTCCAGGAGCCGGGTGGCCTCAGGAGCTTGTTCTGGTGGGAGAGGCACAAGCTTCCATCCTAGCCCAGCTCGCAGTTACCAAACCGCCTGACAGTGCTGCCCGAGTCTCACTTGGCTGCTCTCAGCAAAGTCCTCCGCTGATGGGCGTCTGCTTTTCTCTTCAGTGCCCCTAGCCAAGGTTTTATAGGAGCCACAGATGTTTAATAACCAAAGGTGTTTTTTGTTTGTTTGGGTTTTTTTTTTTTCCAGGTGGACTTTTTCTAAGCAGAGAGTTGAAAGCGTGAGCAAAGAACACAACGATATTCTAAAAATGGTGATATTTTGCTCGAGCTAAATATAGCTGTTGTGCCAAGTGGAGATTTATTTCTTAATGAGATCACCCACAGGAAGACAGACTGTACTTTCTGAGCAGTAGTAGCATTGTTGTGGCTGCTGGCTTAGTTTTGGGTGATAGGCAAGGCAGCGTTTGTAAGGGGAGGTAATACTGTTAGATGCACCGGATTGCTGGAAGCAAAACAGGAGACCTGCTGGCATAAGGGAAAGAAAACAAGAAATGTGTAAACAGAGACACGGCCAGCTTCAAACCAGGTACATGGGCTAGCTCTGCTCCTGATCCGCCCTTGGTTTGAAGACTTCTTGCTCCATCTCAGACCTAAGATGGATTTGGGCCAGCATCTCTTTGGGGTTTTCCTGGCTGTATCACTAGAAGGTAACTCTTTTCCCTCTAAACTTTAAGGACTTGACACTTGCAGTTTATCCATCTCGACTTTCCTATGTAAACCAGGCTGAAAGAAAATAAAATGCACATGGTACTTTTCAGAGCTTCCCTTTTCAGAGGGGAAGGGGCGTACCAGGTGGGAGGTGGGCCTGGCTCTCAGGGAGACCGGTGGAGATGGGGACTGGAGTCTGCTCCAGGAAGGATGAATGCAAACACCTGGTCAAGCAGATTGTGGCCAAATCCTGCCTCCGTCACTTCTGGCTTCCCTCCTTCGCTCCTGCGTTGGTGGCTGGGGGTGGATGAACCTGACCCTGCTGTGGTGACGCAGCATCCAGGAAATGCTGCTGGAGGCTTTCTGTGGAAAGATGACTCCACCTCGTAGGTGTCACATTAAGGCTGGGGTGAAGCAGCAAGCAGGCAGGAGGAACAAAGATGCCTTTGTCAGGGTTCCCCTGCCCTGCAGAGCTGCCTGGCCCTGTGCCGAGAGGTTTGGGGGAGGCTGGCTGAGCAGCTGAGAGCTTCCCGGAGCTGGAATTTGGTGGTGGTTGCTCTCTCACCTGGAGATGCAGCCTCCCTCCCAGCAGCAGCATGAAGCCCATTTAAAATCCATCCCTTTTTTATGCGTAGGAGAGGATGCATCGATCCTTACATGTTTTCTCTCCAGTTCATAGCTGCAGGGCAGGTGGGAAGCAGGATCGGCTCATACATTTCCCCCCCTCACCTCCCCTGTGATGCTGTTTGGGTCGCACATAGCTTCTCCTCTTTTGGAAAGCCCTTGGGACCGTGAGAGTTAATTCTTCACCCCAGCTGCTTTCCTCCGAGAGCTCAGCAGATGTGCTAGGCAAGGGGCACCACTGCCTAGAGGGAGGAGGAGGGAAAAAAAAGCTTCATGTTCAGACCTTTTACCTAATTTCCAAAGGTTCAGACCTGAGGGCCATAGCAACTGGAGCTGCCGGCGGCGTGATTGGAGGCGGCAGGGTGG
>NW_010182069.1:17339-26754 GCF_000695765.1 Mesitornis unicolor
CGGCAGGCTGCGCCGGGCTGCCCTCCCAAACAGCATCCTCACCACGGGGATGTGGCGTCGGGGCCGGCTTTGGCTTTCTGCCTCCCCTTTCCCTCATTCACCGGCTGAGCTTGAGGCATGCAACTGTGGTGGGTTTTTGGAGTTGTGTGGTTTTTTTTCAGCTGATTTGTCTCTGCATGGTTCAAGTGGGGGTTTTTTTTCCCTGGTTTCCAGGAGTTGTTTAAGAAGTTCTTAAACTTGTGAAATCAGCTGGCATCCAGAAAGGACTGGGCTCTTGAAGACCTGCCTAGAAATTAACAGGGTGGTCAACACCCAGAGTTGTTGTATATATTTGTATAACCGTGTGGAAGTGAGGTGGGGTGACACTCTGCAGCTACAGAACAGAGTTTGGCCCAGAGGAGCTTGAGTCCAGCAGTACTTTCCTTTTACCAAGGTCAAATAAGCCTTTGCAGAGATATCAGGGATTCCTGCAAAGCGAAAGCAAAGGTGTGACTTTGGGCAATGACGACAGAGACTGCAAAATGTTCTAGTCCTGCCTATAGCTTGCTAATTCTCCTTTAGGATTTATTAGTGTCCTTCAAGTTTGTCTCCAAGTGCAGCCCAGCCTGGAAAAACATCATGCAGTCTCTGAGGGGAAAAGACCCAATGAGGCTTTGAACTGGTCCCCGTGGGCTTTCTGAGCAGCAACTGCTTGCTTTGGTGGCTCTGTCCCTTTAGTCTTTGGTAGCATTGCAGAGCTGATGCAGCCATGGGCTCGGTTGCTGCATGTCATTGAAATAAAATCTGATCTCAATGATTCTCTATTTAAATCCTATTGATCTAAATAGAGCTAACCTGTGTTCCCCAGATCTTCAGGATCACTCAAAGCTTCAGCGGAGCAGCCAAGTTTGATTACCTCTGTGTTACGGTTCTCTGATGTAGCAGGCAGCAACTTCCTTCGCTCTTTGTTCCTTGATGAGCCACAGGCTTAGCAAAGCTTAAGCAACTCACTGAATTAACTTAATTCTCCTTAAACTGGCAGTGGGTTCCCTCTTGTCACAGGGAAAAGCTTTTCAATGAGAAGCTGGCTGAGTTTCTGCTCTTCCTAGCTGATGAATGGCAGCCTGTGCTTACAGCTCCTTTCCTAGAGAGGAGCACATATTTCCGTGTGTATTACATGCTTATCTTTAAGTCAGCATGAGTATTTAAGAAAAAATGGTCGGTATACTTCAGACAAAGCTACCTTTGTGTTTTCTGAAGACCTGCTGTGCTCAAAAGCTTTCTGTGTACCCCTGGAGCATTTGGGTAGTAGTAGTGAAACACAGTTCATCCATAGGGAGCTGGATCAGCTTCCCTTGGATTTTAATAACTTATGGCTTGCTCTGTTCTAGTACTCCAATTTGTATATAAAGAAATTTGCAATTTTTAGTCCATTCATCTTAAAGAAGACCTATGTAGCAGTATTTCTGTTCTTAGGTGTCCGTTGAAAGTAAGGTTGTGTCTTCAGCCACCTCCTGCTCCAATAATTATCAGCCACGTAGAGCAGCTCTGAACAAATCCAGAGGTCTGCATTTGGGGCTGAATAGCTTACAGAGGAAAGCAGCTGCAGGAGAGCTGCTGTACGAATGAAGTGACCCTGTGCCATGTTACATAGGAGTGATTCCCCACCATTCCCCATTCCTTCCAGCTCATCTATAGGGTACTTCTCATGTACCACTGGATTTGTGCAGGAAAGTGTGGAAAGCTTGGAGCATCTCCCTTTTCCCCAGGGGTCTGAGCCTGCAGGCATGTCTGAGCTTTGCAGGCCCTGAGCAGCTGAGAGCTCACTCACATTCAACTTTCTGTTCTTAAGGAATCATTGGAATATGAATAGGATCCTTATCAAGCCAGGTTCATCCAAAGGACAAGGCCATATTAATTGTTTGCAGAACTCCAGCAAATAAACAGCATTCTTCCCAATTCTTTATTCATCTGCTTTAACTCCAATGGCCAACTCCAGCAGAGGCCAGAGGGGGTGACAGCCTTTGGCAAGTATTGGACTGTGCCCAGCTTCCCAGGTGGTATGTTCAAACACCATGGAAACAACTTCTGGCTGGAGCCTTTAAATTATGTATCTGGGAGAAAAAAAAAGAGTTCCCATCTCATCTGAGGATCTAAGGGGAGGCCTGCTGTGAACAAGGCTTTTTCCTGGAAGCAATTTACCATGCTCTGGAGTAAGGTGGGGAAAATGGATAGCAATAATGGTAATAAAATAGAAGTGTGGGGCTGAGCTCCCTTCCCAGGCAAGGACTGACATCCTAAACCTTAATTGCTGGAGTGCAAGAGGCCAAAAAGCCATAATGACATTCTGTGCCCCAGGAAAACAGCAGGTGAGACAGGGCATGGCCAGAGCTCTCAACGTCCAACATCTCCATTGCTTCTGGAAAGTCCTCTTTGGTCGAGCTGGTCATCTGCCTAAAGAGATGAGAAAAATTTGCAAGTATCTTCCTTCATCTCAATGCAGACTGGATGGCCCAAAAAAAAAATCTTGTTATTCCAACCAAATTGCCTTGAACAGCCTCTGGCTGCTCCCCAGAGTACGTCTGGGTGGTTTCTTTGCTGATGGGCAGCCAGGGGTCTGCCCCATGTTGCTGACAGGGCTGGGGGCTCAGAGGCTGAAGGGTGCTTGCTCAGTGCACTGCATGGTAAAAGCTAGTGTTGATGCTGGCCAGGCTGCTGGCTCAGCAGAAGGGCTCATGTCCGCAAAATTTCAATTGAGGGCTAAATTTAAACACCGAAATGTAGCGTTTAGAAGCCCAGAGAATAGCCCAGCCCTCATCTCCAGTGGCTGCCTCTAGCCAGCCCTCCCTTTGGCAAGGAAGAAGCTTTTGTTTTCCCTGGACCCTGGGCCAGCTTGGAATAATCACACCAACGAAACCCTCCCTGCTCCAGCACAATGCAGTGGAGCTCTCAATTCCCAGATACGCAGGAGGGAAGTGCCCAGCGTGTCTCTTCCTGACGCTCACTTTCCAGATGTGGAGTGGCAGGGAGCCGGAGGCAGCTCACTGCTGGCCGGGAAAAGGGCTGGGGAAGCAGGCAGTGGAGTTTTCTCCTGAAAACCCTCGGGATCTTGCTGCTCATGGCTGGGGGAAGTGGTTTGAGCTGCTTTGCCAGCTATTCGACTGGTTTGCAACAGCTTGAGCAGGCTCCTGCTGTGCTGCAGTGAGGAAGTGCCTGTCCATCAAAGATGAGGATGCCTTCACTGCCAGATGCGTCTTCATCCTCAAAGAGCCCTTGGTCCCCATCTTCTCCTCCTGAGCAACACCAGTGGGGCTGAGCTCTGTTAAAACACCTGTAAGCAAAACACCTGGGGGAGAGCTGAGAGACCCATCCCTCTGCTCAGTCCTCGTGTCCCAGGGGCAGGGGTTAACATGAAGCCACCTCATGCGTGAAGCCTCGTGCCAAGGTGACACTGAGTGAGTGCCAAGTGAGCCAGTGGCCCCGCAGGATGAATTTTGAGATTGGGACCTGTTCCCCTGGGATGAAGTCAGGGATGTTTCAGGTTCAACTGGCCCTTGAAAGGTGCCTTTTTGGGCAATGCTCCAGGCAAAGGGATTCAGGCAACACATGAAGGGGCTGCCCGTGGGCACAGCTTTCTGTCATGGTGCTGATGGGCGATGCAAGCCAGGGCACCACATCCCATGACCTGGTTTGGCGGTACCTACCCGGTGGAAAATTCCTGCCCATGGGCAATGTCCTTCTGCCTTTATTTTTAAGCAGTTCACTAAGGACGCAGCTAACACATGGAGATAAAAGGTGCTGACAGGAGCCTGGCTGCTAATTGGGTTTTTGCCTGGGCTGACATTATATCTGTAATTAAAGGAAGGTGGGAGTGGGGTTTGGTGGAGGAAGGGGACAAAACCAGACCGGTGTGATGGGAGAAACCGAACTTGCAGAAGGGCTGAGGTTCTCGGAGGAGGTCGCAGGAAGGGATGCTTACGCTAAAAGTCAGCGTTGAAATGACTCATATCAGTGGCATCAGCGTGGGTTCCCTCCCAAATTGCCAGTGTGTCAGGCAGGTTGGGGACGCCGTGTTCTCGTGTGTGGGATGGGGATCCAGGCCCTGCACAGTGTCAGAGCTGCTCCATCCCCACACGGCAACAGCGCTGAGCACCGGGGGGGAGGTCACCTTAAATTTGGGAGTGTTCATGGCATTTCCCTGCAGTCCTTCCGAGGCTCTCTGCTCATCCTCTTCACATCCTTCCCTTCCTCTTTTCACCATACTTTTATGCAGCTGTACTCACCACCCATGGTCCCAGAGCCCACCCAGTTGGGGCGGATCCTGCGGTGACACTTTGCAAATCCAACCATTTGTTTTCAAAGCTTTTTCTTTTTTTCTTCTTTTGCCCAAATTGAATTTTCCGCTGGGTAGCAGAGGAGCTTTGTACGGCTCTTTGTTTGCCAGGAGAAAATGCCCACCAGAAAAACCCTGGTAGGTGCTGGTTAACTTTCAGCCTGAAGCTGTTTGACTTGCCGTGAAGGAATGGTGCAGGTGTCTCAAGTCAAACACGTGTATGAGTCTTTGCAAGATTTGATCTTGTAGTTTGTCTTCCTGAATGTGTAAATATATCCAAGGGAAACCTTTGCCCTGCTGGCGACTCAGGACAGTTTCCAGCCTATCTCCGAAAGAAATCTTGAATAAAAATAGAAAGATTTGGACACACACAAACCCCTCTGAAAGACGTAAACAATCTGTCTTAAGAAGGGATGTTTTTAAAGCAAATCGGTGAGCAAGGAATATCAGGAGCCCTATGGAGATGCTGGATGGCTGAAGTCTCATGTTGGAAGATGTTACACAAATGTGGGTAATTCAGGTGGGGCATCAGGTGAAGACTAGCTAGCTATGGGTGCTGCTGTTCCAAAAAAAGGAGGGAGAATGAATGTTTTATACTAGGCCATAAAGACAGGGCTGTCCTGACCGTGGAGCTGCTCATTGCTTGGTGCTGGATATGGAATCCCTGTCCAGAACAGCTCCTGTGCAAACGGGGTCTGCAGGCTGAGGAGCTGTGAATCAGCCCTGCATGCTGGGGTGGGGGACACAGAGGGGCTCAGGGAAGGGGGAGTGCAAGCAAGATAGCAGTGAGCCGTGTCCTCTGCGTGTCCGCGAGCACTGAGGCTGGAGAGGTGGATGTCAAAGCAGAGGAGCAGTTTCTGGCTGGGCCGACCTTTCCTGTTTCTCAGGGGTGTCCCTGGGATGTCGATGGGGATGCAGGAGACGCCGGCTGGGAGGAATCCAAGCAGCTGCTTTTCCCAGGCTCCCCAGCAGAGATGTATCTGCCCAGGCCCATCCTGCTGCAGTGCCACGCCAGCGAGAAGATCCCCAGCAAAGCATTATCACCAAGGGGTGGGTGGGTGATTGCCCAGGGCACTCCGCCACCTCACTGAGTGAGATGAAAGACCAGAACTTCATTCATCTCAGCGTGGCTGACTGGAGCAGCCCAATGGCACAGGCTGGAGGAAACCCAGGATATAACCATCCCGTTGGAGGTTTGGAGACCGCCGGCATCTCCAGCAGGGCTGCCACCTCTGCTTTAAATTAAGAGATGGGAGAAGTTAAACGGAGTTAAGAGGACGGCGAGGAGAATAAAAAAGCGGATGGGGCCAGCCCTGTGCTGGAGACGGGAAGTGTATGGGCAGGGGAGGAGGAGGCGAGCGAGGAAGGGGCTGGCTGCTCCCTGCCTGCCACTTGGGTAATATGGCAGGCGGTCACATGCGGAGATCTGCTTTTGGGGCAGGGAGGGGGTGTGAAATCAGCTCCCGCTTCCAAGAATCCTCCTAGCACAGGATACGCGTCAGGACGCTGGTAAACATGATACAACCGCTGGCCTGTAACTCAATCTGCTCTCTGCATTAGCTGCTCCCTGCCCGGGGCCCTTGCTAGTCTGGATGGCTTCTTGGGGCGCCAGTGCACGGGACAGCGTGTCCCAGAGCATGGGGTGCTGCTGGCGGGGGGTCAGGAGTGATGGGAGGGCTGGGGGGAGCTGGGGTCTGGGGACAGGGTGGCTTCTCCAGCCCTGGCGGGGTGAATATTCCTCGGGTGCAGCCTGGGTCCAGCTGCTGCTCGCAAACCCTCTCCGGCCTCAGAACGTCAGAAATAGCCACTTGGCTGAGGAGCAAACATCTCTCCAGACCTCCCCTTCCCCACCTCCCTGTCCTGGCGGCGGCAGGAGCCGTGGGTAACAGCCTGCACCCATTCACAGATAGCAGCGGCAATCTCACCCGCCTGCCAGCACGCCTCCAGCTGCTCCTAATCTGCCTGCTCACAAAAATACATCTCGCTTGGGCTGTTTGCCCCTCTTCCTCCTTCCCTTGTCACTTGGGAGAGCTTGTTTATTGCCAAGTGCAGGACAACTGTGACCTCCAGTGCCGTCCTGGGAGCGGTGGTGGGCTGACGTGCCGGCTGGGGACACGCGAGGGGACACCCGTCACTTCGTGGGGGCGAAGGCAGGGCAGGACTCCTGGGTCCTGATTTTGCCGTGTCCTCAGCTGCGAGAGGAGGTGGGTGGGAAGGGGATTTCGCAATCACAAGAAGTTTGATTAATTAGATCAGTGTTGGGCTGACGGATGGGTTCTGCTAACAACCTTGACGTGGGGGCTGAGTATTGATGAGCCCAAGCGTCAGACCCGGGGAGGTAGGAAGGGGAGGTGAGATAATATGGAGCATAAAGCCATGAAGGTGGGGAAGAAAAGCTTCTGTGGCTGCTTTGGGGCTTGTCTGGAGTGGCAGAGGAGGAGATGTCTGGGGACGAGGACACCATGAGAGTGAGATGCTCTTGGTGGGTGGGGATGGTCTCCCCATGGCATGGGGGACCACCATGCACCCTGTGCCCAGCCCAGATGGATTTGGGTGAGAGGGGCAATGGTGTGGTCAGAGGGACGGGAGAGCTCAGGGGGGATAGGAAGAGCTTGGCTGGTTTGGCTTCACAAAGCAGGGAGCATGAGGGGGACACAGAGTCCACCGCCTCCTAATCCCATGCCCAGATCTTCAGCAAATTGGCCCAAATTGATTTCTAAATGTATTCTTCAGCTGAGACCAGGGAAAAACAGGATCTGACCTTTTTTTTTTTTGCCTTCAGCTGAATTTCTTAAAAAAAAGGACACAGCTGGGGGAGGAGGCAGGGCCTGGCAGAGCAGCCCCCTGCGGGAAGTGGGGTGGGTTTTGTGCTGCCCGCCGGTTTATTTGTATTTTTAGAGCATGACACAGGCAAGAGGTCACCAAAGTGAGTGAAATTCCACCCCAGAGTGGCTCCCCATCCCTCTCCCACTCCTCGGGGATGGGCTGGAGTCAACAGCTGAGCCGGGGCTCAAGTGTCCCAGCCGTGGCAATGCCCGGCCGAGGTGAGGGGAAAGGGGCAGCTGGGTGGGTGGGCACCAGGGCTCTGGGTGGAAGAGGTGGGGACCAGCAAGGTGATGGTCATCCTGCTGTTATCACACCTAGAAGAGCCCCCCTGGGAGCATGGCTCTGGCTGTGTCATTCTGAGGTGGCACAGGGTGCGCAAGGGCTCTCCATTGCGAGTTATCTCCCTGGGGGATTTGTTTGGTAGGACGATGGGTGCCTCCCCTGGGGGAGCTGGGGGTGTGGAGGTGCCAAGACAAGACAGGGACAAACTGGGGAGGCTCCAATTCGCTGAGGAGGAGGCCAAGGTGTACCCTGCTTGCTTGATGGAGCAATGAGTTGACACCATGGTGAATCAAAAGCTGAGCATGGGGGGGCAACCCTAGCAAATGGGAATGTGTGGGGGCTTGAAATGGCTCAGCACATCTCCTCGAGAACACGCCCTGGGTCTCTTCTTCATCGTCTCCAGCAATGAGGGATGCAAGTGAAGCATCCCGCTAGGGCCTGGGCTCGACGGCCTGTGAGTCAGGCGGGCGGCAGTCCCACCTCCTGAGTCACCGCTGGCTGCGCTGCCGGACCAGCCCCGGCACCGGGAACTCCCCCTGCCCGCTGGCACTGACGAGGGGTGATGGAGTCACAGCCCCCGTGGGGTGATTGCAGGGGAAAATCGTCACTGTGTGAGCTAAACCTGAAATACAGAGAGAGACTGGCCCCTGGGATGCTGACCTCACCAGGCAGTGTAGCAAGAGATGCTCCCAGAAAGCGTCAGATCTTCGCTTTAATACAACCAGTTTGCATAGCAGTTAGGACAAGATTGCTGAAAGTCATTCTTTGAGAGCTGCTCCTCCTGACATGTGGAACATTTTCCTCTGCTTCTTCAGATGATCTTCTCAGAGATGGTTTTTCCTGCTTAAACTACCCAAGTGCTTGGCATCACCCAGTTCGGGTGTCCCAAGCACCCTGTGGTGATCACATATGCTGGAGCCCTGTTGCTTTCATCCAGAGATACCTACACTGATGGGAGTCAGTGGAACCAAGATTCAAACCATGGCTGGAACCTCAAAGGTTTGAGGAGCCCTGCACAAGGGAGCTGAGCCCCAGGAGAAGGGGATGCAAAGCACCCTTGTTATTGCTAGAAACATGGCACAACAAGGGCTCCCCTCCACCCTGTGCCCACACCTTGCCTCCACTGCATTACAGTTTTGGGTGACTTCTTCCCTCCGATACACAACCCCATGCCTGTCTGCACCTCGTGGGTGCCATCCTGCCGGTCTGTGGCTCTGCTCTGGGGCATCCCCTCTGTTTGTTTTTTTCCCAGACCTCCTTCTCAGAGATTTGTCCTCTTTTACCCCAAAGCAGGCTGCTTCCCCTAACAGCAAGCGCCCAGCCGCCAGCAGCTGAAGGCTCACTTGCTTTCGCTTATGAACAAAACTTTCCAGTTGCGCTTTTTGTCTTCCCGGCCGAGGGAAGCGCCTGCTTTCCCCCAGCCGCTCGCCTGCAGAAGCGTGCGGGAAACGTCTGCCCTCCTGTGTTCAAAGTCCCCTCCAAAGAGAAGCCAAGGGTGCATTGACCTCATGGAGTAAATATTTTCCATGACTTCTCCTTCCGATGTCTCCTTGTGGGCTGGGTACCTATAGCTAACCTGGCTCCAGACTGCAGCCAGTCTGCCTGAGCTCCACCAGTGAGGGGGACGGGGCTGCATTCTGCCCATCCTTGCTTCCCCACGCACACCCATGAAAAGTCACTGCGAAGTAACTGTGAATTTTATCTGCAGTCACAAAAGGTTTGTGGCTTCCCCCCACCATTGGTTTGCTTAGAGGAGATGCTGTGGTCATTCTGCTAGGGCTTTTCAAACCATGTAATAGTTCCCCGGCCCAGTGCGGTCTCTGGAGGGAAACCAGGGCCTTTCATGCCTCTGTGTATAGGGTTTGATCCCTTATGATTAGATTCCTACCAGTCCCCTCTTGTGGAACTGGGTAAAAACACAATATGCTGCCAGATATAATGCCAAGCATGTGGCACACGCCAAGAGGTGTCAAAAGATGCTCGTGGCAGCCTCGC
>NW_010182069.1:26795-41887 GCF_000695765.1 Mesitornis unicolor
CCAGCAATTTGCTTTGGGTGTTTCAGAGCCCTTTATTTCTAGGGCCCAGCCTTAGCTACAACAAAAGTGCTGCTGCAGGCCAGGAGAGGAGAACAGCTATCCCGGGCCTTCTGGTAGCTCCTCCCCATTTTTAATAAGGGATACCAGTGTTTACTAGTTCTGCATGGGAGAAGTGCCGGTCTCATCTGTAGGGTCATTAGTGCTAGAGAGAAAAAGAATATTTGACCTCTATTAACCTGGGTGGCTTTAGGAGGGTTTTTTTTGGCTTTTTAGCAAGCCTTTTTTTTTTAAACAGATCTTTTTTTGTCAGCCAGGGAAGTGTTTTCCACTTGCTCCACAGTTTGCCTGGTGGTAGCTTCATGTGAATGCTTAAGGATGCAGTGGAGTGCTTGGCTGGACCAAGCTGTGCCTTCCAGATGTTGTCGTTCCCCTGCTGCAGAGCAAGTGCTGGACCTCCTCCCCTCCACCACATGCTCTTGAAGAAACGTCTGTGCATGTGCATGGTGCACTGCGGTCCCCTACGGCATCGAGTGCACAACCTGCTTTCGACGGGCTGGAAAAGAGAATGAGCTCACTTGCCCACACACAGGAGACACACGTGTCGCTGGCACGTCCTTGCACCTATTTTTGTCTGCTCCTTGGAGGAGATGCATATCCTTCCTCATAAGCAAGTGCTGTGCTCCTCCTTTGCAGATACCAGTGTGGGTCTCTGCTCCTAGCCAGGCGTGAAGGCTGTTACGGTGCGTCCCATCTGAAGGTGACATCTCAGTGTCGGGGGACATGGCTCTCTGCTGGGGGTAGGCTGCCTGTCAGACATGGCAGGCTTTTGTGGGGGCATGTTGGAGGTGACACTGAGCTGGATGTCTAAATCTTGGCTTTCCCAGAGGCCTGGGTCTTCCCTGGGGCTGCTGCTCTTGTCTCCTCACATTTCTGGGGAGAGGATTCTGTGGCTAACCTCAGCGCAAGCACAAATTTGTTGGGTTTTGTTGGCTTTTGGTGTTGGGTTTTTTTTTTTTCTGTTTTGTCTTGTTTTGTGTGTTCAGTTTGAACAATAAAACATCTGTTCCTAAGCCCAGCAGCTGGACTAAAATGAAATGACGTTAGCATCAATTATCCTCCGGGATGGAGAGGCTGACGGGAGAATGGTGCAGATTTCCTTAACGCTGAATAACAAATGAGAACAACAGCTTGGAGAGGTGGCTCGTGTTCCTGGAGAGCCACCAAACAACCCGCCAGCTCGAGCCCTCGTGTTGGGGCACCCACTGCTCCGGGTACCCAGATTGCTGTTTGGGTACCAAAACATCAGCCATGAGGGAGGGAGTGCAGCCACTGGAGTATAAGCCCCATTTTTGGTGGAAGGGTTTGTGGATACTGCGGCAGCAGAGCTTTTTATGAGCGCGCTGACCCAATACAAATACTCCGATACAAAAATCAAAGCGCTTTTTTTGGAGGGGCAAGGCTGCAGGGCTGAAGGTGCACCCATCTCCTGTGAGGCCAGCCGGGACATTGGCTGCAGCAGGTGCAGAGCTGGGGTTTGCAGTGGGATGGGATGATGCAGGATCACGTTCCCTGGGTACAGAAAGGGGCTATTAACGGGGAGAAAGGCGCGGGGACATTGCGGGGGGGAGGGTGATGGAGCACAATGGCTGCGATTTGTTGGCAGTCGAGACCCACAGTCCCTGGCAGCACCTCAAAGCAGCTGTGAAGTGCCAGTCGGTGGTGATGCTTCGGCGCGTGATGCGGGCGCCTGACCCTGGCGTAAGGCTGGGACACAGGGTGCCCGGTGGGAAGAGAGGGAGGGCACCCACCCGCCTTCTCCTCCCTGAGGCCCCGCAGAGGATCCCGAGCATGCTGCGATGGGCCGAGCGCTCCAGGACGCGGCGACTTTGCTTTCCAGGGCTCTCCCCAGGCCCATCCGCGCCACTAACCATGCCTAGGTAAATTTTCCCACTTACAGGGCAAAAAAAAAAGTCCTCTCATTCCATGCTGAACAAGCTCACAGGAAGAAGGTCCTTTCCCCACAACCCAGTAGCACACAGAAAAACCACGACTGTGGGAAAAACTCTGGGAAATTATCACAGAGCAGCATATTTATGAGTGAGCTGCTTTATACCTGTGCCTGAATAACTTAATGCAAGCTTCAGGAAACAATTTGGGCTGCTGCAATTTTGAAGTGTCTAAAATAGCTTCCCTGCTCCCCAGGGAGCTGTGAATTTTGAGGTCTGACAACTTCCAGTGCCCCATGGGTGAGGTACAGCTGCTACTCATAGGGATGGGGGGAAAAGAAACGGGACTCCCTAACTCAAGTGATGCTCGTCACAAATTTTGGGCTCCTGCCCTGGCCTCTCGCCTAAGAAAATGGAGTCCAGCTGGAAAAAATCCCCAAAACTTCACTCAGACGAGGCCTGGCAGAATTAGAAGCAAAGGTAAAGGATGCTTTGACTTTAAAAAAAATAAATCACTTCATCCCAGAGCAAATGAACTTACACCAGTATGTTTAATTTTTTTGTTATTTTACATACTGCACTTCAGCCTGTTTTCTCAAGCCTTACAAAAGGGTGTGTTGTCATTCTTTTGCCTGTCCCTTCCCTCAGTAGCACACTGAACTGCCTGATTTTGGGCAGGTCTTTAATGCCTCTCCAATATTCGTGCCTTTCTCTCTGCAGGAAAATAGGTGCCAGTGCTGATCCCTTGTAGAGAGAGAAAGGCTCGTTGGGTCCCAGGTTTCCCAAAAACTCCTGGCTGGTGGTGACCCCATCAGCTGGAGCATCATGCAGCCGAGGAGGTGTCCAAGTTGCAGCCCAGATGGGAAGGGGAGTGATCCAGGATGCGCCGTGCAGGATGGTGGGGGGGGAATGGATTTAATAAGAAAAGCTTTCCTCTGCCGACCAAGGCTGGATTAGGGAAGAGTTCATCACCCAGACGCAAAACTTGGTAATCCCTTTATGTCAGGGTGCGTGCGGGCAGCAGCAACAGCCTGGAGAGCCCCTCTGGTGCATCGAGGTCTGGAGAGATGGAGATGGACAGGCTGAGGTCCCTGCACCCTGCCCGATCCCTGCGATCCATCCGCAGGCTCTCCCTTTCTTCTTTTGATCCAGTTTGCAGCAGCCTGCTTTTCCCACCCTGCTTTGTAATCCTAAATAATCAGTGGCAGATGCCTAAACATCCCTCGGGGAGCTGGACCTTAATCCCTACCTACAGTGCTGGTGCTCTGCATCCCTGTCAGCCGTCTCAGGTCTGCAAGAGCTAAGCCTCCCATGCCTCACTCTCCTCTGTCCAGGGGAAAAAAACGTGCCCTGAGGAGCAAGGGGCAGTGGGGAACAGGGTTTTGTGGTCACCAGGCAGGGAGGCAGCAGAGCAGGGCTTGGATATACAGCGGCCACCTATTGTCACCTGGAAGAGGCTTCGGAGAGCTGGATGGGACACAACAAGCTGGACAAGGCACAGGAGGAGTGTGAGGTGTGAGCAATGCAGCTGCCTGCCTAGGAAAAAGGAGGTGGGATAGGACAGGAAGGGGAAAAAGGAAGGCAGGGGCAGCGTGCTGTTTGCCACACTGCTGGGATGCTCCATGTGGCAGCGACCGGGCAAGGGACACAAGGCCCTGCCTTGTCCCGATGGCTCCGTTGTGTGACTCTGGAGCTCTTCCTGCTGCCATGGTAGGGCACAGCCTCAGACTGGGGCTAAAAATGTCGTAATAACACGTGCATCCTACCTCAGTGGGGGTTTTGTGGTCCATGGGGCTCCATCCCAACTCAGACTCAGCATCACCGCCTCAGGCAGAGCCGGGAGGGCTGTGGGGCCCAGAGCTCTCCTCCCCCCTAGTCCCCCTTGCCCCTTCATTTCAACACACTCCTCTGCCTCCCCTTTGTTTGCACAGCTCAAAATGTTCCGAGCATTATCAGTGTTTGCACTTTTGCCACTGTTTGTGCTAGTTGCACTTTAAAGGCAATAAAGTCAAGCGTTGTTTGCTTACAAGGAAATGGTATTTTTTTTTTTCCCCTCATTAGACGAACCAGCACTCACCCTAAAACATGGCACCAACCATCCTGTAAGCCCTGGGCCTGCTTGGGCTCCTGGGGAACGATGTCCTTGGAGGAAAAAGGGCTTTATCTGTGCAAACAACCCGTGCATCACCCCACGGCTCTGCCTGCCGGGCTTTACACTTCATGGGGGATGCCGACACTCCCCATTTCACCTTTCGGCCGGTCCCCTGAAACCAGTGCCGAGATGTCCTGGGTCACACAGCCCCAGCAGAACCTTTTCCAAGTTAACAAAGCCCTGACTAAGTCCCCGGGCTTACGGGAGCCACTCTTGACCCTGGGCAACGCAGGTGGCACCGGAGTGGGGAGGCCACCTGCGTGTGCCCAGTCACCCGCTGCCATCCCCACACGCTGACACGGCCTGCAGCGTGCTGGCTCCCGGACGCTGTCCCTGTCATGGCGTTAAACATTAACAGGCTAGGGCCAGCGCAAGGCTCAGGAGTGACTGAGGGGGGGAGGATGTTCTTTCTGCAGAAAGCAATGCTAAGAAAGTGCCTCCCCGGTGACCCTCTTGCAGCTGGCTACCCCTCCATCCCAGCTCACAGCAAGCCTTCCTCCATCGTCATCCTCCTCTTCTCCTCATCTGCTTTCTCCATCCCTGGGTCTCATTTGCTGCACTGCCCGGCCCATTGCTCTGGGCCAGGTTATTTCACACACCACCTGAGGCTGACCTGGCTGGGGAGGAGCTGCTGGGGTGTGTGCTAAGCCTCTCGGGATGACGCCACCTCTTCCCCCAAGCCCTGGGTACCACTTCAGCATTCTCGTGATGGGGCAGAGCCCGCGGCAAACCCTGATAAGTGGCCAGAGGGACACTGCACCCGCCCATTTTTCCTGGAAGGGCAATGCTGCTTTCAACCACACTCTCGATTAACGAAAGGTATTTTCCCCGCCCTGCCGGGGCACATGTCCACCTCTCTAAACAGCAGCCGTGATGGCTTCGGCACCAAAAATACAGTGTAAACAAGGTGCCTACTGGCCCCCGCTCTGCAGCCTGAGGCTGGAAGGGGCCAGAAAAGGCACAAAGCACACAGCTGCAAAGTGGGGTTTAAGCTCCCCTCAAAAAACCAGAAGGACTGTGGAAAAGGGAATGCTCTTTCTTGGCTGGAAATAATGGCAGCGGCTGGGTCTCTATGTCCCCAAAATGTCGGTGCTGTGCTGTAGTGCATGGCAGCTAACCCTGCCCTCTCCTGGACGCCAGCTCGCTGGCAGCTTTGGAAAATTTCCTGAGTTTTTGAAATGCACCCCCCAGAGATACAGCAGAATGAGCTGTTTGAGGGAGGCGGGCAGCTCACATCAGCCTGCTGGGCTGGAGAGGCTGGGGGAGGATGGTGGCATCTCAGAGTGGATTTAGGATGAGTCGTGCTCCTTGGAAAAGCAAGAAGGAAATACAGGAATGCTGTCCGCAAACCAGGAGTGAAGCACAGGGACACCCTGAGGGAGGACAAGGAACACAAAGGAGCCCTGCGAGCTGCTCAGATGGGACCAGAGCAAGGATGAGGTCCTGTGGCTGTGGAGCACAGCCACGGGGGGAAGATGGGACTGGCCAAATCAGCATAACCCCTCTGGTGTGCCAGCCGCACTGAGCTAGGCATAACCCTTGTTTTCCTGTGGCAGTCACGTATTCATCTTCAACGCCCGTTTTCACATCCCTGGATTCAGACCAGGGGGTGTTTTCCACCCCTGGTGCCCAGTGACGAGTGTGTGCTGCCGGCACAGCCGTGCAGGGAGCCTCGGGAAGGTGACTGCAGTCCCACCACCCTCAGCCCCTACAGCTGGTTTTGCCTGGCATTTCAGTAAGTTTTTGATGGCTGCTCGTGCTACCTATAACACCATGAAGCAAGCAGTGTGCCTGAGTCAGCTTTAAATCCATGTGCTGTGCTTACTGGAAAGCAGCCCGGGATGTGCCTGGTGCCGCCTGCTCGCACCCAGGGTGGGCTGAGCTGTGCAGGTGGGCACAAGGGGCCTGGCACACACTTGAGGAGCTCATCCTTGCCCAGCACAGCCTTGGCTGCAGCTCCCGTTTCCATCCCACCTTCCTGGAGCATCTCTCCCCCACCTCCTGCCTCTGTTGTCAGCAATACCCTGGTTGGAGATCTAGGCCAGCCCTTCTTGGGGTCCTCCAGGCTCTGCTAGTGCTAATTTCCCTAAGAAACTGTGATGCCAACACATTGCAGGCACCCCAGGAGTGTGCAAACCCATGGGACTAATCCTGCCTTAGCCCAGACCCAGGGGCTGCAGCACTGGGGTGATTTTGGGCAGGGGACACGCTCCTGTCCCTGTAACATGGCCCACAGCCTGCAGGCAGGGTGCGCAGGGCAACACAAACACACCCGTGGTGCTAATTGCTGCCTGTAATCCCAGGATTATGTTTCGCTGCTTGTTATATCCCTCTTACAGCTCCCAGCTCCCTTTCCTACCCCAGGCCAAACCAGAGCACAGCAGGCCTTGGGATCCTCCTAATTAAATGTGTCTTTTTGGGGTTTGTTTTTTTTACATCATATTTTTCCGTGCAGTTTAAAACACAACATAAAGACACAGCTCAGCTTGGAGACACACGTCTTTCTACCTCCCAGCCTCCAAACACACCCAGTGTGTCCCTCAGGATCAGAGACTGAGGGCAAGCCCAAGGGGACCACTGCCACCAGGCTCACCTGGACCCCCCAGCAACTTCACCTGGGATGGGTATAAAGAAAGGACCCATTTTTTGGGGTGGGATTGGTGCTGCTGAAGCTCCATCCCGCAGTGCTGGGCACAGCAGAGCAGAACAAATCCCAGCTCTGCCCAGACGGAGCTGGCGTCTGCGGCATCCACCAAAATGCAGACACCTCCTTGGGCACGGCCATATTTCATCCCTGGATGCGGAGCTGTTTATGAAATTATCAGGGGTAGACAAATGGCAATTTTTGCTTCAGCAGACACGCCGTGCACTGTGCACCTCGCAGGAGATAAATCTCCGACCTGGTAATTGTGTTTCTCCTTCCTCCCTCCCTCTCTGACTTGAAATAAATGGGTTTAAACTGGACCCAGCTCTCTGAAAGGTGGTGCTGAGAGATGGGAAGAAGGGAGGGGGACAGGGCAGAGAAGGCTTTCCCAGCCCAGCATCTGGAAGGTCCTGAGGGCCTCTTGAGCCATTTCACCATGAGCCCAGGTTCAGTTTGGCCATGCTGGTTAACCTCTCAAATTAGGAAAGATTTAGAAACCGCTTCTCTAAAAAAAAAAGAAACAATAATCCATACATTGATGTGTTTTGCATAGCAGCTGATAGCCACGAGCATCAGTTTTCAGCTCAGAAAGGCCGTGAGGGTAGATCCCTGCTCCCCCTTCCTCCACATGACAAAAATTATTCAAATTCTTCCCATCTATTAGCCAGCCAGTGGTCCTGCACTCCGTCAGCTGAAGAGCAGATGCAGCTCTGGCAGGCAATCAGAAAAACACTAAATGAGCAATTTTTTTCTTCCGTTTCTCGCATCCGCACCATTCCTCGGTGCTTGCAAGTGCGTGGTGTAATCATCCTCCATTTGTTTTTATGGCTTCAGCTCCAGAATAGATGGGAACAGAAGCTGCAGTAAACTCCGGGAGCCGCAAGAGAAATGGGAATAAGCAGAGTGCAGCTACTGCTCTGGCCCCTTGAACTTCCTCTGATAAGCACTTCATAAGCAGTATACCCCAACCAGCCTGGGAACTTTGGCGAGGCTGTCCAACACCAACCACACACCCCCTGAACACAGTCTGCAATAGTCCAATGTTTGGGAACACAGGGTAAAAGATTTCTTGCATGGAAAGGAAAATCAAAACCAAAACCAACACTTCCTGCACAAATGATTGGAAAATGCCTAAAGAAAGAAACAAACAAACAAAAAAACCCCTTGTATTTTTTTCCTTTTAGATGATTTATGTAGTTTTCCTGGTAACTGTGCAGCGATGGTGAGTTTTGGTGCAAGCCAAGTGCTGAGGACACGGTGTAAATATTGCACGAGCAGAAGGCGGAGGGTCCCTCCACTCTTACCTCTGCACATCACTGGTTTATACCCCGCTCCCTCTCCTTGGGTGCTGCCATGGACCTGCTCTCTGGGTTAACTCTCCATCACCTTCCCACCGGGACGAGCACAGGGCAAGGGTTTGCTCATCCTCCCACCCTGGCCACGCAGGCTGCCCTGCACAGCTGCCCCGTGCAGGTAGGTTTGGCGGGCCGAAAGCAAGCTGTTTGCAAACACACAGAGCCAATTTCCTCATCTCCCGGTGATTTATCCGCAGAAGGAAAAGCTAAGCTCAGCCGTGACATCCTGCTTTTTATTCTCCACCGTTTTCAAGCCAGGCGAGCCAGGGCCTGAGGAGTTCAATGAGTACGGCCAAGGCCAGACCACAAATCAGGGCTCAGTCACCCGGCTGTGTGGGAGCCTCCCGGCTGGAGCCTCCTAAAAGTGATTTATTTTTTGTCTGCTGTTTCCTTATTTTTAGTGCATGTGCTGCAGTTCCTCTTTACTTCCAAAGAGCTTACTTGGGGCTCCCTCTTGCCATGCTGAAGGGTCAGTTGTGGCCTTGCCGGGTGGGCTGGTCCCTGCTGTTCACCGTGCAGTGGGGCTGGAGGATGCCCAGGGTCTCCAAGTAACAGAGGTGCCTTTGGTCTTCCAACTGCCATCCATAAGCAGCCAGACACCAAGGAAAGATCTGTTTTTTCCTTTGCATTGCTCACAGCAAAAGTCCCCAGCATCACCCCAGAGCCAGCGTTTTGGCTCTGCCAAACCACATCCCTCCCTGGCACTCAGGGAACAGCCACAGCTCTGGTGTTTCACTCCTCCTGCTTATTCATTAGGATGGGCTCAAGCATTTTCCTCCCCTCCAGAAGCAAGCACAGGGTTGGGCTGGTGCCATGGTGCACAAACTGGACATAAGAGCACAGTGTTGCAGCCAAAAGCCCAAGGGGATGGGGAGGAGCTCCACATGCTTGCAGGACCAGGGTCTTCACCTTGGCCATTGCACAGCCTGAGCCTTCAGGTCATTCGTTTTGTTCACCCTAGCCTCCAGGCAGGTTTCTTTTGAAAAGGTTCATCTTTGGGATAGTGGCTGCCCAGCACAGACGCAGCCCTGGCCATGCACTACCACCTACCAACCAGCAGACACATTGCTACTCCAAGCACAGCTCCTCCATAGCCTGTGCCTGGGAGTACAGTTCATTTTAGCTCATGAACATGCAGCATTGGTTACCCAGCTGAGATCTGCTGCAGTTAAAGAGATCCTGGTGGAGAGGCTCAATTTCTTAACAGTTGTCAATATTCATCACTCTTAACTCTAGCTTAACAAGGAGCTTTGTGTGTGCACCCTCAGAGACACCCTCTGACTTGAAGAAGACAGTGTCTTGACAAACAGGACCTGCGCAAAGTGGAGGTTGACATTTAGTTGAAGCTACTCTGGTTGGGCTGCTGGGGGGGAGACAGGGACTCCGATGAGCAGAATCTGTGGTGGGGGAAGGTGGAGAGGTGGCTTTGGGGAAGGTGGCAGGGCCCTGGGGTGCCTTCGGGTTGCTGTGCTTGCAACAAGGCTGGGGTGCACATGAGGGGCTTTGGCACCTGCTTGTGCAAACCCAGGGCATGTAGCAAAGCTTGTCTTGGTTCTTGAATGTGGCCTTTCTTGTGATACGTGCTCTAGGGTGGCACCGAAGTGCCCCAGCATCACCAAAAGTGCAGAGTACGAACCTTGCTGGATGAATGGAGAGCCCGGTGCTGCAGGTATCCAGCAGGGACAGCAGCCTGAGCTGTGACAAACAGCATCCCCTGGCCACCAAACCTATGGGTCTCCAGCACCAAAGACAAACAAGATGTTATAAAGCGGTTGAAAGATTTCTTTCTCCAGCTCCTAGGCTTGCAGGGACTGATGGCTGCGTGAACTGCCCCTTTTTCAGGCAGAAGGGTTTAAGATCATCTCCCCAGCCCTATTCCCCAAATCAGAACTACAAATACACTACACTGCCATCAAACAAAATTTGAGGTGTGGGGAGGTGAGGGTTCAGCTTGCAGTGCCAAAATGCTGCCGTACAGCAAGGAGCCACCAAAGCCTCCTGGCAGTGCTGATACCAACGGGTGATGCCTAGTGAGACCAGCACCACTTTACCCAGGGTTACTTTCATCTACAGGGTCCAGGACTGCAGCTCTTAAAGTTGTAACTTGATTCTGCAGCCCAATAAATATGACCAGTGCACTCTATAGATACAACCAGTGCAAAACAGTAACTGTAACTGCAGTAACAGTCATCTAATCTGGTTAAATTTAATGACTGTAATCCAGCAGATCAGCTGGGCATGGATGGGGAGCCATAGAGATCCCAGGAGGAGTCTCTGCCCGGTGCTGGGTCCGCAGTGGGCGAGGAGTAATGCCAGCCAGCTCTTGCTGATGTGAAAACACACCAAGGATGAATAGTTTTGCAGCGGCGAAGATGGCACATGGCCGTGCAATGGTCCACTTCCTAGAGAAGTTAATGAGGAATTCGCTTTGTGCCCTTTAAGCATGGAGTCAGCTCCCATGTTGGGGCACTGAGGTTGCTCCATAGCTGTTTAGGAGCATGGTCTGTCTGGCGGTCATTGGAGACTGATGTCTCCTGGAAGCCACTGCGCCCTGCCACATTACCAGTCAAAGGCTCGTCAGCTGCCTAGGAGCTGCCCAAAATGCTCAGCTCGTGCCTCGCTGACACAACCCACCCCTCCCATCAGCTTTACACTGGGAAGCCGTTTCTTCCCTTTATGTAACCCAGCTAAGCATGCATTCCTACACCAGTGATCAGATGATACAAGGAGGGGGACAAAGGGGTTGCAAACATCTGTTTCAAAGCCCCCTCCTTCTTCTGCAAGGAACAGGATGCTCATAGTCACAGCAGCAGGGACACCTCCAGCAGCAGCTCTTTTCCAGCCAGAATTGTCCTGTCTCTGTCACTTATGTCCCTCTTAATATCCCTGCTTGCCCCTTTCTGCTGGGTTACCTGGTGCTAAGGCATCAACAGCCTGCGAGGAGACACCACCCTTCATCTGAGAAGGAATGGCAGACTGGGATGGAGATGAAAAGCTGTTGCAAGGAAGGCACAGCGGACACCATACGCACCTTTGATCCCATCTTGCTTCCAGGTCCTGGAGGCAAATGGTCTGGCAGACACTGAGGGGATCCCCTTCTGCCAATCAGCTGCTTCTGATCCTGCTTAGCCCACAGATTAGGCTCAATGTCAGAGCTGTGGACAGCAGCTTCCAGGCCCATGGGGCAGAGCTGACATCCTTATTCCAACCTTTCTTTGTGCCCGCATTGGAAGGAAAGATGCGAACGGCTCCCTTCCCCATGTGTACTGAGCAGGGAGGTTGTGCAGTGCCCCAGGATGGTGGTGGGCTCAGTGGCGTCCCTTAAAAACCCAAATAACCAGAGGCCTTTCAGGGAGCTACCAGCAGCAGGCAGGGCTCAACCTGCTTCTGCTGCTTGCTCCTTGGGGCTGCCTTGCTCTACGCCTTGAACAGATTTCAAAGCTCTTGGCATCACCTCTGAAAAGCCACAAAGGCCAGGCCCTGGGAGAGGGCTGTGGCTAGAAAAGCAGATGCTCTATCATTCCTCTTTTCTGGAGGGTGGCTGGGAAGAGGAGGCCCAGGAAATGGGGGTGTATTTCATGTTGACTTTGCTATTTGGTGCAGTGCCAGAGTATTCGGCAGTGGGGGAGGAAGGGAAGATTATCTTCGCTCCAAACAAAACTGAGTCACTCTACCAAGGAAATCTCCAAGATTCAGAAATCAGGGGACAGTCGCCCTTGATGCTCTGGACTGGTGCAGCATGCGCTGCTGCAAGGTCGCTGCCCCACAGTGGGTACCAGCCCAAATCAGCGGCAGTGGGGGGAATTACCATAACCCCAGGGCCATGCCACAGCTAGTGCCCTCCTGAACATGCTTTCCCCTCCCTTGCCCAGTCCCTGCCAGCCTTTTCCCATCCTCCTGGTATAAAAGGCTGAGCTCCAGCCCAGCCAGCTCTCCCATCCTACTGCTGAGCCCATCCGTATCTCTAACCTGAGCCTGAGTTGGGGAGGGCATGAAAACCCCTCTCTCCCTCCTTTGGACTTGGACAAAACCAGTCCATTTCCTACCTACTGCAGCTCTTGCGACATCCAATATGAAATCCATCTGTGCAGCTGTTTGTTTGGCTGGTGTTTTGCACAGCGAGCCATAGACCGTGTCTGTATCCTATACTGTGATATTATATAGAATATCCTATATATTATGCCTGCATCCTACTTCTCACTGAAGCCTGAGCACGAGTGTGAAGGTGTCTAGGAGGACCAGTTTGCCCAGTGAATACCATAACTAGTCCAGGGGCAATAAGCACCTGGCTCTGCACCCATGGGTGAACAGAGCAGTGAGTTTGCTACGACCAAGTCTACCAGAGGACTGTATCTGTACCTGTCTGACCCCAGCCATCCTCCCAGCTCCACTTTCCAACCTGTCCTTGCTGGCAGGGCCCTGGCTGCTCTTCCGTTACCTTGCGGGGACAATGTCTATGGGTGTAACTCAAAAGGGCTGTAAGGGTTAGGTCTTGGGGCTGTGAATCTTCCAGCACTCCTCCAGCTGCGTGCTGGTGTGCAGAGCCAGGAAGTGATGGTGGTGCTGGTTATCCATGCAAGATGTCCACTTTTCTGGCCAGATACCATCTGCTCTGATACAAATCAGTGGAGTCAATGAGAAGGGCAGACGCTGAGAAACAGATGAGGGCAGTGGGGCACAGGATAAAAAAAACCACGAAGTAATTTCAAGAAATAACACCCACTTATCTATAACACAGCCCTTGCTGGTGCTATCTGCCCCATCCCTACAGAGGGAAGTTCCCACACAGCTGAGCTGGTCCTGCTCGCTCAGTGATGCCCTTAGCCCCCAGGAGCTGTAATTCACAGTGTTTCCTGCAGCATGGACCCTGCCCAGCTCCAGCAGCTGGTGTGGGAGAGCTGCCACAGGACGTCCAGAGCTGCTCCGTGCCCCCCGGCCTGGCTTTCCTCACCCTGTGCAAACAGCTTGTGCAAGAAGCCCTGGGCTCAGCCTCTCCCCAGAGTGGAGCCCTACTGGCACACACAGGGAGACAATTTCATTTGCAGCCAAGTGCACCAGCTTGCAGCAATCACCATTTTCCCCCCAGCTATTTAGGGCCCCTGGAGCCAGGAGGGTGTTTGTTCCATCCTCCCTTCAGCCAACGCTGTATCACGACACCCAAAATGCCCAGAGGAGAGTGACACTCAAAATGTTTGGCTGTCAGGACAACCCCACCTAGCCAGTAACATTGCGAGCAGCAATTTCCCTGCAAGACATACAGGCTGTGTAGTTACCTGGCCTCCTCCTTTCCACCCTTCCCAACAAGGCCACTACCTTCAGGCTCTCAGTGTGCTGAGTTTCCACAAGAATGTGGTTGCATTAAGCCACTACACACCTTCCTGGGCCAAGGTTTCAGCACGATGCAAATCAGCAGAGCATCACTGCCATTGACTCAGCGGCGCTCCTCCGACTTTGCAAGAGGAGCAGCCATCCATGAGCTGGCCTCCACCTCTCTTGCTGTATCTCATCACAGCTGTGCAGCCAAGCAGGCAATATGGGACACGTTATCCTGCCTGCCTTGTTGGTCCTGGGTGCAAACACCCATCCCTTATGTCAGGGATGGGCACCGGGACCATGGACATCCCCGATACCTCTGTGTTCTAAGCATGGCTCATCCGTGTTCTAAGCTGGCAAGCTGGTCCAGAGATGCTGCCCCACAGATAGTCCAGAAAAGACAAGAATGTGTTTATTATTTTGCATCCAGTAATAGCTCATCCTCTGTGGCTGCCAAGCCCAAGGGACCTGCAAAATGCCCTGCTATGGGCAGGGACATCTTTCAGTAGATCAGGTTGCTCAAAATCCCGTGCCATCTGACCTTGAACACTCCCAACAATGAGGCATCTCCAACTTCTCTGGGCAACCTGTGCCAGTGCCTCACCACCCTCATTGTAAAGAATTTCTTCCTTATATCCAATCAATCTACCCTCTTTCAGTTTAAAACCATTGACCCTCGTCCTGTCACTACAGGTCCTGGTAAAAAGTCTCTCTCCATCTTTTTATGAGCCTCCTTTATATTGAAAATCCTTCAGCTAAAACCCCTGAAATCCACAGTGTTCGATGTTTTGATCTTTGTGATTACGCCAGCTGCATCCCGAGGAGACTCAGAGGGCAGCCCCCATCAACACTCCCCAAGCGCCCCAGGACCACTGGTGTGACACCAGCCCAGCCTCCCGCTCTGCAAACAGCAGCTTGCAAGCACAGAGTCAGAAACGAGGAAAAACAGCAAAGAGGAAGTGGTGGGGGAGAAACACCCACCCTCGGAGGAGGCAGGAAAGCCTGACAAGATCTGGTTGGGCCCGGGGAGGATGAAGCCTGGCTTTCCTTGCTCTGCCCCCTCTCCTTTCTCCTTTGTCCCACCCCCTAAAAAACACAGCGATTAAAAACAAGGCTTCCTTGAGCAGCAGCAAAATCTCATCTTTTTCTTTTTTTTTGGCAGGGGGGTAGGCTACGTTACTGGGAAAGGACAGGGGGCTGCCCCCAAGCTCTGACCCACGTCTTCCCTCCTTGAATGAAAAACCGAGGGGCTCTGGAGGAAGAAGGGGAGAAGGCAAACACGCCGTCCCTTGCAGCTCCACCAGCTCCTGCCCCTCGCATCTCCGTGGCGGACGGACGCCCTGGCCTGTTGGCAGAGCCCGGATAGGCCAGAGTGGGTGGGAAAGGGGGCCCAGTTTGGTGTTACTGGGCAGACTTGGGAGATTTTTGGGGGGGGTGGAGGGAGGGGGAACACACACACACGCGCCTGCGTCGGGAAGGGAGCGTGCACAGGTCGGGAAGGGAGCGTGCACAGGGCTTTTTTTGTGGCGCTGGATTCCAGTTTGCCTCCGCCAGAGCGCTGGGACACGGCGTCAGCTGCTTTGTGTCACACGCTACTATTTGGGAGTCGGCGATAGTGGGGGACGGGGATGGCGAGGGTGCGGGGGGGCTGTAGCTCTATGTTGGTGCTGGGCTACACGGTG
>NW_010182070.1:0-15764 GCF_000695765.1 Mesitornis unicolor
GCGTCGTGAAGACCACGCAGACTGCAATTTGTTCACGATGCGTTGTAAGGCTTGGTGGTGCTCCTGTTGTCACGTCACTTGTTCTGCAGGATTTGTGCCTCGCAGGAGTGTTGTCAAAGGTGCAATGTCTTCATTGTTGACACCCACACAGTTCCAAACCCACTTAACATCTCCCAATAATGTTTGCACATCCGTTAAATTTGTCAACTGGGTATTAAGGTCTATTTTCTGCGGTCGAATTTGTGAATCGGAAATTGTCCACCCTAGGTATTTCCAAGGGAACGCACGTTGAGTCTTTTCAGGAGCCACAACAAGTCCTTTTTGAGCCAGCACCTCCTGTAGTTGTTTCACAGACTGTTCCGAGAATGGCTCTTTCTGACAACAAAGAATGTCATCCATGTAATGATAGATAATGGTGTGCAGCCATTGACGACGTATTGGCCGAAGGGCCCATGCAACGTAAAGTTGACATAAGGTAGGTGAGTTTTTCATGCCTTGTGGTAGGACAACCCATTCATATCGTTCTGCTGGGCTGGCTTTGTTCGTTGACAGCATCGAAAAGGCGAAACGTTCGGTGTCTAGAGGATGTAATGGGATCGTGAAAAAACAGTCCTTCAAGTCAATGATCAATATGTGCCACTTTTCCGGCAGCATACAAGGAGATGGCATACCAGGCTGTAGAGCTCCCATGGGTTGCATTTGATCGTTGACTTTCGTAGATCATGCAAAAGTCTCCATTTGCCGCTCTTTTTTGGAATAACAAAGATAGGGGTGTTCCATGGACTAACTGAAGGTTTTATATGTCCGGCCTTAAGCTGTTCTTCTACTAGCTGACGAGCTACTTGCAGTCGCTCTGATGTCATGGGCCACTGGTCAACCCACACAGGTTCATTGGTAGTCCAGGTTAGGCGTGGTTTAGGCGACTGCTCTCCAGTGCCCGCTATCAAAAAGGTTTCATTGACAAGACTGCACCTAGTTGGCCCAAGGCATCTCGACCGATTAGTGCCTTGAGGGTCCCGGGTAGGGCCATCACATATACTCTAAGACTAATTTGCTGTCCCTCAGGAAATTGCAATTGGACTAGTTCCATGCTGACTTTGGGTGTAGAATGACCCCCTACTCCCGCAATCCCTGAGAGTGGTACTTCTGTTTGCCACATCTTCGGCCATACTTTCTGGCTGATAATGGTGACGTCTGCTCCTGTATCTAACATGGCATTGATGTTCTGTGCCTTTCCTTGCTGTGACATCGTTATTCTCATCATAGGCCATTGTTCCATCTTTACTGAGAAACAGACAGCTGCTCCAGATGATCCGAAACCTTGGTCTCCTCTGTACACTGCTGTTCGTGTCAAGGGACTCAAGGGGTTTTGCAAGGGAACGATCTGGGCTATTCTACTTCCTTTAGGAATATGCATAGGTGGACTGACAGTATGAACCATGATATAGATGCGACCCGCATAGTCGGTGTCAATAACTCCTGGTAAAACAAGAAGTCCTTTTACTCCAGCAGAAGATCGTCCAACTAGTAATCCGCCAATTCCACTGTCCTTGTTATAAAGAAGTCTTACAGCAGTACTGGGAATCTTCTGGACCTTAGTGTCTATTAAGGTGACATCTACTGCAGTTTCCAGGTCGAAACCCAAGCTTCCTTGGGTGGCTGGCTGTTGCTGTGATAAAAAACCTGTGTTTCGCCCTGAGGAGTCATTTGTGTCGTCGCGCGGCCTCGTTCTGCGCTCGGCTTGGAGTTTCCCATACAAGCTTTGGAAGCACAGGAATCCCTTTGGCATCGGTCACACCAAACGGTGGCTCGGCAATTGGTTTTCATATGACCCGTCTCTCCGCATCGGTAACATTTTCCTCGAAAGGGTGGCTCGAGTGGCTGCCTAGACCCTTGCTTAGATGAGTGTCTTTGTCCTGTTTGGGTGACGGCTGCAAGGGGCTTTACAACTTCACGGACGGCACTCTGGACTGCTGCTGCAACTGTGTTTCCATGTCGCTGGGCTTTGGCTCTCTTTACTCTAAGGAGCATTTCTTCTACCCCAGCGCCTTTGGGTAGGCTGGCCAGCAACTGTTTTGTAGTCTTGTTCGCATTGTCAAAGGCTAATATCTGGAACATTTGCTCCTTACTATTCCCTGACAGATCAGGGTGGTTCATTATTCCTTCCCAGAGTCGATCCACAAAGTGACTATATTTCTCGGTTACTCCTTGGGTGAGACTGCCAAATGACGGCGTATTGGAGCCCCGGTAAGTCAAGAAAGGCTTCCATTGCTGTTTGAGCGGAAAGCTGTAGCATGCCCGCCGGGAAGGTCACCTGCACTTGGATACTACTATACGGTCCTTGACCTGTTAGCATATCAGCCATAACTCCATGGAGAGGATCTCCATCCCCTTGCCTCTGAGCTGCAGCATTAGCAGCTCGCTGTGCCACAAAGTTGTCCATAACAAAAATTGCGTGGGTGTGAGTAGCAGTCGCATTAGGTTTTGACTGTCGTATGGAGCCATAAGGTCTGCAGTAAACATCCATCTTACAATTTGACGTGTTGCTTCTGATTTCACACCATAAGTAGTTACTGTATTTCGGGCTTGCTGCAAAATCTTCCAGTCATGAGGTTCCCAAATTCCATTTCCGTCCCTTTGTATAATGGGAAAAGCAAAGTTGGAAGGATCATTTTTGCTGTTCCATTGCCCTTCAATTATTGCGTCTTTTATTATGCCACTCCATCGTGGGGGCTTGTAAGTATTCGAGGAGTTTTGTACGCATGGTGGATGACTGTTTGCCTCCTTTTGGTGCATTTCTAGCTCTGTCAGCCGCCGCATGACGTCTTGCAATAATTCTGAATGAAGCTGCGCTGAATTCTGTAAGTGCTCCGGCGTAGTACATCCCAATGACCCGCTAGAGGGCGGCAACGGTGGGTACAGTGTCGTGGAGGGTGGTATTTGCGGCGCAACAGCTGCTTCTAAGGGCGGGGCAGTTGGCTGTGGTCAGCACGATCCTCCACCCTCCCCTGAGGCGTTAACTTTCGGCCGGGCACCTCCCCTTTCTGGGTAGTCTACCACGCTCACTTCCGCACTTTCCCCAGAACTCTGGTTTACTGCTCTCGGTCGCTTCCACCTTTTGTGCACTCAGCGGTGAGTCAGCAGTAGAAGTGCGCATCCCCTTCAAAGCATTATTATCCGTCTTTTCTTGCAATTCACTAATATCCTTGCACACAGTTCCTTTCATCCCTCTAACAGCATTCACACCAAAAAAACGCGCGAGCAGTCCCGATGTGTTTAACGGCTTTTTCACTGTGGCGCCCAGTCCCAGCATAGTGGCAGCGGCACAGGCCACCTCTCGCTTCGCTTTTAAGGCTTTTAATGTTTCTAGCACAGTATTCCAAAGACTACAAACCGCCTTAATCTCTTTTTCTTTTCATTCCCCTCAATGGTTTTTTGCCACATAGTACTCCCAAAGTCTCTCCATTCCTCAATCGAGAACAATAAGGGCGTTTCATTGAAAAACCCCCATCGTCGTCCTACCTTAATAAGCTGGTGTCAATGTTTCGCTGGTGTCTCTATCCCTCTCTTAGAGAGGGTCCCAGCAAGTAACGTAGCTGAAGCTTCAGCATCCATGCTGCATCTGAGGGGTGAGGAGCGACCTCACTCTGGCGTCTGCTCTGCTTTTGCCCGAGCAGAGCTGCCCTCAACCGTTTTCCCACTCCCCTCCTCTAGATGCTTACTGCAGTCTCGGAGCTGCAGGCACAGGGAGTAACCATCCTCTGCTACCAGTTGTCAGAGTGGGAGTCGGACCTCCCGGAGTAACGACGAAATCTCAATGTGAGTATGATCATTCTCGTTTATTAAGCAGACTTACAAGACTTTTATAGTCACGGTTTTGGTCACGAGCAAAGCACACAGCGAATACATATAGCTGATTGGTTGCTGTCCATGCGTTCTGACGTATGGACGGAGAGCCTACCTTACCCTTATTCGTACGCTGGGTTGGTCACGTCGACAAGATCATGGCCGCGCTGGGAGAGCCAGCACTCCACAAACAGCTTCTGAAGACATTGATAGAGGAACACAGGAACAGAACAAATGGAATATATCATTGTTCAAAATCATTGTATATTGTTCCTCAAAATTAGAAACAACTCACAATGGAAAACAAACCTAAAGACAATTATTCAGCTAGATTAAAAGCAGACCATACTTGCTTCCCAGAATATCATTATATCTACAGGTTTTTTTGTTTTGTTGTTGTTTTTTGTTTTGTTTTGTTTTGTTTTTTCTTTTTCCTCTCTCTATTCTTTCCATCTGCTGATTGGTCACATTAGAAACAGCATATAACAGTAACAAATTACTGATTTTCTATTGGTCTAAATTTTTAATTTCCATAATATTAATTTAGTGAGCATTTACTATTTCTACGTGATTTTAACAGTGGAATGATTATTGCAATATGGCACAACTCAATTTTTTTTTTGGTTGGCTGGCTTTTTTTTATTAGTAGTGTCTTTAAAATAATTTATATACCATGATTATTTAAGTCTTAAATAAATTTCCTAATAAAAAAAAGTTAAAGGGGTTGGAAGTTAGATTTTTTTGGCAGCTTTCCTTTCTTTTGATATAGCTGTGAGCCCTACATGTAAAGAAAGTAACCATGAAGTTCATGCTATAGTTTATTTCTCCCAGTAAATAATAGAATGAAGATTTTGAAACCAAATTGTATAGCCTTGTTCCACTCCTCAGAGAATATTATGACATACCTGGATGGAAGACAAGAAATGAAGGAAAAATAAATAAGCCGTTATTTACAATTTATCCACATAAGTCAGATGCATATAGCCCTTTTAAGATGAAAAGGTTAAATTGCTTATTTTCCTAAAATTTTCCTGGGTATTCAGAATAGTTTCAAAACAGGTTGCAAGATTAATCTCAATGTTCAGAGCAGCGTATATATTCTCTAATATGAAAATAAGAAGATGGTGGTTTAAATGAGCAAAGTGGATGCAAACCAAAATAGAATATAATTTATGGAATAGACAGATAATCAATGATCTCTCAAAATTAGGAGTGGAGGGGAAGCATCAGCAAGACAATGACTGAATAGGACAAAGCATTTCTGCAACGCAGAATGCTGAACCAACAGGGAAGATTTAGCAAGTTATGTCTATAAACATGAAGGCTATATAGGAATAACAGAAGTACTGTAGTAAACTCTTGAAAGATATATAATCAAATGATCACTAATACAGCTCAAGTACATTCTAACACTGAATAATATGCCATTACTCAGTGACAATTCATTGTAAGTAATTGTCTCAAAAAAAGCTTTAATTGGGCATGTTCGCAGTTAATAGTGAGCTATGGCTTTCATCTCCCAGCCATTACCGCATTTGGGCAAAATATATTCTGTTGCCTTATTATTGCCAATATATGTATAATTTCATAGCTAGCTTCTTGCAAATGTAAGCATAGGTCCTGGAAGAACTGTGACCAGCTTTTTGAAGACTGCATTCCACAGTAACAGTTGTCTTAGAAAGATTCCTAAAAGCAGGATCTATCCTGCTTTTCATGCTTTGCTCTTTATGATCATATCAGTTTCATATGATGAAATTTAGTGATTAAATAGTCCAAAATTGTATTAGAGTGGTGGTATTCACTGAAGAACTGCGTGAAACTGGAGTGTTGACTTGAAGACTACACTAAATCATTATCACACAATGAGAGGAAAAAAAGCCCAACACATAAAAGAAAACCAGAGCATCACTGGCACAGTAGACGTTCTGTGGATTACTAAAACCAGTTAAATGCATGAGCAGGCCTTCACAAATGAAGCCATGATGAATGGAAATGGAAAAGAAAAGAGATTCATTATAAAAGGGAGTATCAGAAAGCCGAAAAGAATCTACAAGATTTACTGCATTTTTCACGCTTCTTCTTGCAGTAAAGTATTTATTTGCTACTATATTTCATATTTTGACACTAGATCTTTTTAAAAAAATATGTCTGAAATTTTCCTGTAAGGTATATAATATTTATAGAAACAAACTGTCTAGCTTTTATTACAATAGCAACTAAGCTTGCTTCCTTTGTTGTTGTTGTTGTTTTTGTTTGTTTGTTTGTTTTTTACCCCCTCTTAATGTGAGCATCTCTTTCTGTAGAGCTTGGAGGGACAGATGACAGCAGAACTAAGTAAATGCAGCCTGGCATCTAACTAAATTGACTAGTGCAACCTAATACTGTTGCCAGTCTATATTTGCTAGAAGTAGCTATAAGAATGAGGCCTAAAATATGTTTTTGAGAAAAACAAGAAATTGGTCAAAAGAAGTGGAAGACTTTGCAAACAAAGTTATGTGTAAGCTTTGAGGATTCCTGGAAACAGCACATGCCCATTATAGGAATATGAGAGACTTTTTGATAATAAAAAATGATGTTTTGCAAAGAAAATTTTGAATGGCTAAAATTTTGTTACTATGAAAGTGATTGAGGCAAATATTGAAAACCTCAAACATTATAAATAAATAAAATCTCATTTGAAATATCATGACCTGTTCTTTTATTTTACTTAGACTCTTCCTGAATTTTCAGGAATACTCCATTGTATTAACCATTTTTTCCTCAATACAATGTAGCCTATTGTAATCTAGTAATTTTGATTTTAAATCAATGTAGACATTTTTTCATGCACATAGATATTTGAATAATAACTTCAAAAGTACGAAACGAACTACTTTTGTCATGACATGTGTAACACTTCATTTACATTTTCAAAATACTTTGAAATAAACAAACAATAACAAAAGTTATATCGTCCTAGATATGTACACCACATGCTCCAAAAAGTTAGGATTCTTGGCAGCTAATTTATGTCTTGCAGAAGCCAATACTGCTTCTTCCAATGGGGCTAGAGTTGTCCATAGGCAAGGCTTTTGCACTATTTATGAGAGGAGTTCATTGTCTGTGGACACCATGAACTCAAGCAAGACCAAACCCAGAAAGTGTACACCTACTTTGCACAAGTCACATTAAAATTCAAATAAGAATTAAGCTCTTGAGAACTAGAATAATTAGAAGAGCATAACTATTTAAACTGATTTCAGATCATACTTTCTATCAGAAAACACAAATTCAAAGGTCAGTACAGCAGCCAGGAGCACAGTATACAATATAAATGAACGCTATCTAAAAAAAGAAAAATCCACTGAGCCCTTGAGTAAGTAGAAAGCTTTCAGACTATGGCAGTGGAAGCAGAATAATCTCATCAGGCCTGGTAAGATGTAACCTGTAACTTGTGAAAGAATCAGTCCAAGAGAAGGTATTTGTACTCATTTTCCTGGGGAAGGTTTCCACTAGGTATATGCCATAATTTATTTCCCCCTTTTTTTTCTTGGAAGATTTAAAGGTTGAGCATACTTCCTGCTGTGAAAGGAAGATACTTTTCTCCCTTTTTTTTCTCCCTTCCAATTTTCTATTAAAAAACCCCAACATATCTATAAACACATATCTATATATACACACACATATGTATTTAGTGATAATGCCCAGAAGGGGTTTTTTTCCCTTCTACAGATGTCTTGGAAAACTCAGTAGCCATTGAAAGGTAACATTTAAAGCAATTTCAGCAACTCCTGGCTATTTTCCTGAGGGATTTTATTGTCAAGTTTACAAAGTTAAAATCAACAGAATCCTCAATTTCTCTACATTTACTCTTTTTTTGGTCTATAGTTATCAAATGAATTTAACATTATACAATAGTTGTTTAAAATTACTGAGTGGGTAGAGGAGTGTTATGCAAATTTCCTCATTGTTTCTTATAGGCAAAGTTCTCTTTTTAAGACAACTGCAAGATGGATCAGCCTTGGTCTAAGAGCCAGCGACAAACTCTTTCAATATCCCTGTCTTCCATAACTGACTTCACATTAGGATAACAAATAACCATCCTTCTGTCTGAATACCCAACCTGTCCTCATGTATTCTCAACATCTCCAAAATTAACTATTACACATCACACTACAGAAGTTTATCTATTTTCATGGATTAGTCTAATAATATTTAAAATAAACACAAATGAAGGACAAGTTTCTTCCTCCCAGAATGAAAGGGGCTTAATATTCTGTATGCACAGTATCGCCAATTTTAAATGACAAAATTGATACCACCATTAAATATTGTCTCCTTATTTCCTTAGTTTAAAGGAACTTAAACTTTTACTATTTTAGTTTCAATAACTCCTGTTATTTATAAATTTCAGTGAAAAGTTGCATAGAAAGTAATAATAAAAGTAACTAAATAAAATCACAGTAATGCAGATCTGCTATTCATTTCCATTTGGGATGCAGATTTAGTTCTGCCTATGGGTTGTTCTGCTTATGTTCTGATACATGATGTCTCCTGGTTCAGTTATTGTATCTCATTCCAGTGGTCACAAGCATATGACTGCCTGAGGTTTTTACAGCTGCTATAAATGTAGTTACTGGATTTTACAACGGGAAATGTGGAAATCTGGCAGTCTAGTACTACTGGGGAAGGAAATTGTGAAAGGAACAAGAATAGGTGAAGAACATATTTCTGATACACTTATAAGATGATATTTCCAAGAAGTTCTATATTTTCTGGAAATTCTTGTCATCATTATATCACAAGTGAGTAATTCAGAAGTACTTTGAAGTAAGTTATCTACTGTTTCAGAGAAAAAAAGACTGACATCTGAGGTCCACTCTATAGATTAGCTGAGTTCAATTAACATTTTTTGAGGTTTTTTTCCTAATTAATATATATATACATCTGAAGAAATGTATTCTTATAAATCATATTTTAATTTTTTGTCTAATTTTCATTGGTAATCTCAGAATCTTCAGGAACTCAGTTCCACTCAAGTAACCATCCAAAATTCTGAAGCTTATGTGTAGAAAAAATCAGAAAACATACAAAAGTACTGAACTATAAAAGTATTGTTTGGAAACATGCATCCCTTGAAGGTCTCATAGATGTTATCCTCACTCTTAGCAAGCAATTTAATTCTGTAATTTTTTGATGCACAGTTTTCATGAAAATGGAAAAAATCTGTAACTTAAATAACCATAAAATTGGTAGAAAAATTTAGGTCTGGAATGAAGTTCATATTCTCTGGTTAACTTTGACATCTTTCATATTTTTTTCCAGATAAATTTTATATTTCATCTCATTATTGAGTATTCTTCACAACTACTCAATGAAATAAATCTTTTTAGTCTAATACAACATACAAGTGACACGGGGGTCTTTTCCTAGCAACCCTGACATTTGTCCAACAGGTTGTGATCTAGATAGGAGATATTTTCAGTAGATTCTATAATTATTAGGAATATTTACAAAATAATCACAGTATCTGTTGATAAATCTGTTAAAGTTAGTGTAATCACTACTTTTGCTTGCACTTCCCCATTGATGTTTGAAACACCTATTCATTATGTCATTTCTGTATTGAATTCAAAGAGATTATTAATGCAGTTAAAATTTCACCTTTTTATTTGAAAAAAATGGGACTATAATTTAGTAATGTGTATTGATTTACCTCTACCAGTTTTGTTGTTGGGCATTTTATTGAAGAATTTCTTCCCTATATTTTAGAGGAAAATGTCAAAACATATATATATATATAAACATGAAAAAGTCATTAAAATCTAGCTGAGTCATTTTTCCCCTGCAAATACCTGTTAAAGTACTAATGAAGATGGAAAGATGGCTCTTTTCATACAAAGGCCTCACAATAGTGAGGGGAAAGGACAGAATGTAGTGGGCAAGAGTACAACATTTCAAGCTATTGTAAACAGAATTAGCAGAAACTTTTGAAAATATCTGGTTTGTTTGCAAACTAAAACATCATCAGCTGAGACAACAGCTCTATTTTAGCATAGACCAGTCAAGCTTAGTCTCTTTTACTGCCATTCAGCACAATTTCCACAATCACGCAGGGTGGAAAAGAACAACAAAAAAATAATGTTTCATTACCTGAGCTAACTCAGAGATAAGCCTTCTGCACTCTAGATTATTTTTAGTTTCCTGTCATTTTATGTTACAGCTGGAGGGTTTAGTTGATTGATTATCCTGTTACTATGGACCTGGGCAAGTCTATTTCTCTCACAGAATCACAGCATGGTAGGGATTGGAAGGGACCACTGAAGATCACCTAGGCCAACCCCCCTGCTAGAGCAGGATCACCCAGAGAAGATTACACAGGAACACATCCAGGTGGGTTTTGAATGTCTCCAAAGAAGAAGACTCTAGAAGAAGACGACGCTGGGCAGCCTCATTCAGTGCTCTGTCACCCTCACAGAAAAGAAGTTTTTCCTTATGTTTAAGTTGAACCTCCTGTGTACTAGTCTGTGACCGTTGCCCCTTGTCCTGTCATTGAGCACAACCAGGAAGAGTCTGGTTCCATCTTCCTGACACCTGCTCTTCAGATATTTATAAGCATTAATGAAACCCCCCTCAGTCTCCAGGCTAAACAGACCCAGCTCTCTCAGCCTTTCCTCATATGGGAGATGCTCCAGTCCCTTCATCATCTTAGTGGCCCTATGCTGGACCTTTCTCCTGTAGTTCCTTATCTTCTTGAACTTTACCTTGAACATTGTGTAAGGATTTTCTGGTTCATAGTTCAAACAGGTTTTGGTAATATCCAGAGCACCAGGTGACTCACGGGGGGTTGCAAGAGTGACTCAGCCTTGGATTGCCCTTGAGGCCCTACGTCTGCAGAGACGACACATGGGGAGCTGCATAGATGGCTCAGCTTTGAGTTGTCTGATAAGCCCAAGACCAAACAGGGCAGTGTGGCACCATTCAAAGGACCTAAAACCTGAGTTGAGTCTTGAAATCCCCCAACAATTGATATGCCCTGAGTCCCAGTCAAATAACTATTCAGTTGCCTAAAAGTAAGACAAAGATAAACTGGTGGATGCCTGTCTGGCTCCAAGGGACCAAACAATACAAAGATATGCAAAAGACAGAGTGGTTCTCATTCAGGAATAAATAAAGATAAGGGAAAGTACTGCTGAAGACAGACACCCTAGGTGGTCTAATCCACTCAGACATGTCCCTGCCTGCTGTACACCAGGGAATAAAAACCCTAGGATTTAGGCTAGAAATTGGAAGTTACTTCTCCAGCCATGCAGTGATGAGAACCTTCCCCCCTGGTCGGGATGCTGACCAGCATAACTTATGTGGGAGCCCTTACCTGGTAGAGTAAGTGAATATTCAACAGGCTTTAAGTTTGTAGTTGCAGGTGATTTACTAACACACGTGTGGTATTATGAGTTGTTTGTGAGTTGTGATAGTGTGTTCCGTGAATTGCCTGTGCGTTGTAATAGTGAATTTTATGAGTAGCCTGGGAGTTGTTGTGAATTGCTTATGGGCAGTAACAGTGAGTTTTGTGAGTGGTCTGTGGCTTGTTGTGAGTTGCCTGTGGGCTGTAATAGTGCATTTTGTGACTATTGTAGTTACAATAGTGCATTTTGTGAATCTCTTGTGGTTGTAACAGTGTAGTCTTGCTTCTAAAACTGCAATAGGGTATTCCCCATTGTATCCATAGAACCTGCAATACTGATGTTCTGGATCTGCACATGTTCAAATAAATTGTCAGTTTGAACCCTGCAGGCGATTCTCTTTTTGTCACACATTGCTTGCAGTTCAGGGCAATGCATGACAGGTCCTGCATGTGAAAGTGTATACTTTGTACAACCATCCTATGGGAAGGATGATATTTAAAATAAATAAATAAATAAAAGATGTGGCTTTTAAAACTGAAGACTTCACCCTGAATAAAGTATGGCTTTCCAGGAGCCATTGTGGATAGAAGAGCACTTATATAAAGAGGCTTTATCTTGCATTAATGCTTTGGTAGAAGACATATATTAATATGAGGAACAGTGTTATGCTTTTTCTAATGAATCTGCGTTTTGCTACATGTAAAGATTAAGCAATATATCAATGGATGAACTATTATCTAGACTTCTTAGGGTAGAAGAGAATCAATTTGTTATTTCAAAATATATTCAATCACTTTAATTAAATAGGTAGCTCATTGCTTTTGACATTCAAGAACTAAAACAGGTTTTGAAACAAACTGTCAGTCTTTCCTCCTTTCTTAATGACACTATTTAGAGCAGGACCAAGTATGATAAATATCAATGTCAAATAATTTGCTGCTGTTCTTCCTACATTTTATTAGAACTGGATACTGTTAACTTACGAGCTTTTGTGCTGACATCTGATTTCATTTTTATAGGCTCATGAAACTAAACATGACAGGATTTACATCTAATGTTGTCTCAGACATCCAAAGGGATTTAAACCTGCAAAATAGATCGGATACAATACAGCTATCCTTACTAAGTATACATTGCTAAATAAAATGACTGATTACCCTTCTTCCTAAATGGTATACGCCATTGATGTCTGGGAGTCATACATCCAAAAAATGTACTGCTGTTGAGTTGTCTGTAGAATTACTATATAAATAATAAAGACGCTTTATGGATATAGAAACAGCATCCAAATTTTAAGACCACCTTATAGCCATAAATAGAGTAGAGAAAGTTTTCATAAGCTCTGTCTGCTTAAACATTGATCTGACTTGCATTTTAGTATTTTAATATTTCAATATTTCTCTTTTCTGGTTTCTGTATTTATTTTATCCATTTATTTCTCACTTTCATGAGAGTGACTGTTTTTTCAGTGGATAAAATGAAGCAGGAGAAAATCAATAGTTGCTCAATGTATAAGATGCCTTGGGCATAACATCATCCTACTGGGAATACTTTACAGATTTAAGCTGCATTTTTCTGTGCTTTACTTGCAGGAGAAACAAACTTCCCCATCATAGATACTTATTTACTGATTTTAGCTTCCTTAAAATATATTTATTGTATAAAAAGTTCAAAGGCCTCAGTCATGTATTACAAACCAAACACAAATATATTCTCTTAAACCCAGACAGAAAAGAAAATATAAAGCATCCATTTCTCTGTGCATATATTCTTATCTTTAGGGTAGTGTGGGTAGCACATACACAAGTTTAGCACATTCTGGGTATTCTGGACTGGAGGAGAGAAAGAATTCTAGGGTTTAGGGATTGTCCTGCCAAAATCTTCTAATGCTTATCTTTTGTGATCACTGCTACTGCTGGTCCCACAGTGATCTGGATATTATAAGAGTCAATATCTATAAGCTGAGGTAATGACATGTCTGTTGGCTGAAAGAGAATCCCTGTGAAGTTGCTATCTTTAAACAATCACAAAAGTCCACATCTTCTGATTAACACTTTCAGAAACTTCAGTATGAGACAAACAAGAAGAAACTGTGCTGGATTCTTGAAGAATCAATTGTACAACCTTTATTGTGCAGCCTTCAAGGACCATTAAAAACTGGTCCACCTTGTCAAAAGTTTTCTAAAGAAAAACAATTAAATTAAGCTTTCCCTTCAGCATATTGAAGAGAGCTCACAAATTGACAAAGTCATATTTGATGAGTAAATGTTTCCAGTGCTCTGATCTCCATCTTTCAATAATATGGTAACAAGTAAAAAATAACTAGGTGATACCCTTGCCCTTGTCCTATAATCATCATAGTTAAACAATGTATCTGGAGAAATTACCAATCATTCTGAGCATTGGCACTGATATATCCAGGACATTAAAAATTTCAGGAGCTTATATTGGGACCTACCTAATAGATGCTATATGATTCAATATGTAGAATATGAAGTAATGTGCTGCAGGAGGGAGGAAGTAATCTTTTGACACATGGGGCTTATTGAAGAGAATCTAATTGTACGTTAAAACAGCCAAACATTTGCATGTCATCAGTAATTTTCAGGAACTTCCATTTCTCAACCTACGTTTCTTCTCCAAATCCTCACCCACATCTACCATGACACCTTTACACTGGAGCACAGTGAAAGGAGCAGATATATGCTTTTAAAATCTTTATAGTTCATAAGACTGAGTTCCCAGCTCAGGCAAATGTGCAGACATGGTATTCCCTTTGCACCAAGCATTAGTACAGAGGAAAAAGAAATGTTCCAGGTAAACCTGATCAGGAGTTCAAGTCTGAATGAAAGATTTATTGAGTTTGGATTAATATCACAGCCATGCTACTCCCCCTGTCATCTTCTCTGCTGCATTTAATCCAAGACACGCCTGGAGCCATCTCTGCTAATATAACTCTGATATAATCACCAACCTGGTTTCTGTAATTTATTCAGAATAATGAGGCCTGATGATTATAAAAATCTGATATGATATTATATTATATAGCAAAAGCCAAAAACTCCAGATGAACGTTTTTTTCTTTATAACAGAAGTGAAAATATCTCAGTGGTTTAGGACAAAGGACAGATAGATGTGACTGTAAAAAGGAAAAATAAATAAAAAATAAACTTGTTATTTCACTACTAGTGGTAGTCTGTATCACTGAGTCATGTAGTTTAGCAATCTTAAACCAAAGTTAATAATTATTTTTGTATGAGGATGTTGTAAAAAATACATACCAGCCAAAAGTAACATGTTACCTAGTAGAAGCAGGATATTGAATTGATTTACTGTATCCAAGATTAATTTGATAGCAATATTAGATTTAAGGCTATCAAATTAGTTGCCTTAGTGCTGTAATATAATTGTTTTTTTCAGAAATGCATTAATTTTCTACTGTGCTATGACAATTTTTTGATCATGAATAGAATTCTTTTATTCTTATGCTTTTCTTTCTTTAGATGCCAGCCTCCAGCATTCAGCTAACAGAAACAGTCACCATGAAGTATTCTCATTGATTTATAAATATGACATACACATGTATAATTTTATATATCTATGATGCCATTGTCCAAGAGTCGAATATAGATATTTATGATATTTATCATGTTTATTGGCTAAAAGCAACAGTAATAAAACTAAATTTATGTATTCAAATTTTCTGTTCCAGTATCTGTGATTAACCAAAAGTACCCTAAATTAACCACAATAATTTAGAGACTACAAAGTTATTACTTTTTATTATCATTCCAGTTACTCTGGATAAAATTTTTCAGGAACTGTCTTCTCAGATAATTTCACATTTAAAAAAGATTTTCTTTTCTCTATTGTATGTACACAGGCTGAAGATCTGGCTAATGTGAAAGCTACTAAAAGTAAATTAAAAGTTGACTTAAACAGCAATGAAAGGAAACCCTAAAACAGGACCCATGAGGTGATATTCACATTAATACCAAATGAACAATTTCACTGGAATAAATAGCAGATGAATTAAAATTGCTGAGGCTATTAATTAATATTTTACTAAGAAGTGTATAAATCTGGCATACTTTCAGATTGATATTACTAAGATAATCAGTCAGATGACTAGGCCCTGGCCTGAGTTTAGCTAACTGAACAGACCGTGAGAAACTGCTGAGTACAACAGGAGAAACTGCTGGACATAACAAAAAAAACCAGCAGCTGTTGGAACAACTGTCCCTGCTGGGCCAGAGGCTTCAACCCAGCTGGTGCTTCAGATGGTGAATGCAGCCCTGCAAGTCCCAGACTGCAGGGAGTGCCTGGGACCTCTCCTTAAAGCCAGAAGGGATGATCCCCGCCTTGCAGGTGTGATGTCTTTGAAGAGCTGCATTGTTAAGTGGAGGAGTTACAGGAGGAAGTGAGCAGGCTGCACAGCATCATCAGACAACATGAAAGAGAAATAGACAGGAACTTCTCAACAGCTTGAAGAGCCCTGGGCCGTGGAATCACAGAATCACAGAATCACAGAAT
>NW_010182071.1:0-35926 GCF_000695765.1 Mesitornis unicolor
CCTGCCACTCGCGGCGGCCGTTAACGCGTCGGGGGCTTCCCGCTCCTTTCACGGAGGGCTGCCGCCGGTTCCCGTCCCCGCTTTCCCGGGGATGGGAGGGAAAAGGCCTTGCCTCTATCCCTCGCGTCAGCTGGCTGCCAGGCGGGCGCCCGGCCTGGCTGTTAAAAAGCCTCATTCTCTGTGTGGGGCTGGGCTTTGGCACCGCGTCCTCCACAGCTGCTCCCGGCCCTCCTTTCCCTGTTCGTAGCCAGGCCATTGTGTAGAAATGTGTTTGCCCCTCAGCCTTCAGCGGCGAGGCAGGGTGGGGAGGACAAAGTGGGGAAGGTTAACGTTGAATTCCTCCTCAAATGAAGTTTGGAAGAGAATGAGGGGGTGGATGGTTACCGCTGGCAGGAGGCACTCCTGCTCTTTCTGCTCTGCTCATGTTGCACAAAAATGGCTTGCTGCCATTTCACAAAGGCCCCAGATGGAGCTTTTGGAGGAGTTTCCACATGGGAGATGGAGATGGCGGATGTCCTTGAGTGTACCTTGCTGGGTCGTGGGAGCTGGGTTTCTGCTGACCCCCACTTGCACACCCAGACAACAAACAGAAAGTGCACCCCCTCACCACCCTCTCCAGTCTTCTTCCAGTTGCCTTCCCTGCTGGCTGCCACGGCAAGAGGGTAGCTGTCACAGCAGGCGTTGGCTGCAGGACAGAGAAGTCGTAGCAGATTGCCTCTGTGTTTACAACAGTGGGACTGAAGACAGCTGGAGTTTTGAATGTCACAGAAGACTCCTGACTTGCCGATGCTCCCAGACCCTTCTGCTGCTCCCACCTGAACTCCATCCCCTGTTTCCAGTGCCTAAAGCGGGATGCCAGCCCATAGCCACTTCCCCAGAGTCCGTTGCTGTTCTTTCGTGGCTATGACAGATGACAGGGGCACAGTGCTGTAATATCACTGCAACTACCAACAGCTACTAGAGAGTCAAGGAGTTTCTCTTGCTCTTCTCATTAACCACCCTGAGCTCCAGCTCTCCTTATTTTGCTCAGCACCAGCACATATTCACAGTAGCTTTGTCATGTGAAATAGAAAGCAGAAAGGAAGAAAATTATTTAAAGTAAGAATGAAAAATGAAACTGCAGAGAGCCTGTATAAAACACATGAAGCTTAGTATTACCCCTGGTCTGAGAAGCATCACTCAAAAAAGTGTTTCTGAAATAAGAGGTGAGAAGATGTAGTATGCACATGGCTGCGTATGCATGAGGCCTGCAGAAGCAATGCTGTGTGCAATTCCACTAGCTAAGTTCAGGCGTTACGGTGTTCTCGCCCACATGAATAGCCAGGTTTGGTCTGGTTTTTAACACAGCTAAACTCTGGGTCTTCCAAGACATCTCACATTACGTTTCTGTGCAGCACACGGTCAAATGCAACCTTGGTCTGACTGTGCTAATTGTGACTGGAATGCTATTCAGACAGGCAGTTTTGCCTAACAAAGCCTCCCCGCTGAGTAAAGTACACTGTAGTCCCTCATTGCCCTTAACCCAAGGATATGGATACGGCACTCACTTTGCCATCTGCCTGGCTCCTCTTACACAGCTGAGGACACACTCTCCCTGTGTTCCCATCCACACACACCATCTCCCTCCCACCTCCTCCTCCTCCATGTTCACAGCACAGTGGAGCTCCGCTGTCTTTTTCCTTGCGGGTAGTACTACCCACACAGCAACCCTTCCCGTCTGCTGTGCTGAACAGAACTGGTCCTCCAGTGCTTGGCTCTTCCCACTCCCTTTTGCTGTCACCTACACAAGTTTTATTTAAATAAAAAACTAGACAAACAACCCCCAAATATCTCTGTTGACATGATGAGCTGCAAAGGGCCACATGGAATTTAAAGAACCCATAACATCATCCAGTGAGGTTGATACAAGGCTACAAGATGAAGCGAGCTGACCTGTAAGAGCGGATAGAAGGAGTTACCTGGGAAGCCAGTGTAAGTCACTTTCTATGCTCTTCCGTTATTGTCATTAGTTTTCTCTGGTTTTTAAGGGGAGTCTCTGGATTTTGTACTTTTAAAGGAAGCTTTCAAACACATTGGTGAGAATTTCTGGAGTGAGAGCTGCCTGAGTCTGGGTCTGCAAAGAGGGCCCATTTTGAGAACACACAGTGTGTTACAGATGTCTAAAAGGGAGTGTCACCTACAAAAGTTTATGAAACTGCAATACATAAACTACCTCACTAAAACAAGCCTTGACTTAGAATTTATTCCCTTTGCCCATTTAGCAATGTATTCATTTATACATAGAATGATGACAAGTACCTTTTCAGAGCTCTGCTGTCTTTAGAATTAATAGAAACAGTTCATATTCTTACATTCTTGTATTTTTACTTTGTTTTGACACCTTGACTCTGTAATCAGTTTTAGCAACCTCAGGGGACTATTTGCAGAAGATAGTTCTGGGCGATTGAAACTACAAACACTTAACTTGTTTATGGAGCATAGGTGGTGAAGAAGGAGATATTGGGAGAGAGCAGAGCAGTATGGGAAGGGTTGTGGCTGATGGTAATCCTCTTAAACCTAGATAAGTGTTTTCACTTTGGGATAGCTATCTTAATTCTGAATACATCACCTGATTTGTCATTGGTATTTACTTGTCGTTGTGTGTTTGTTATATTGGATATTCAGAATTGCATATCCTAGTTTACTTCAGTTTGCTGAAATATGTCTTCAGGATGTGATGTGCCCAGCCAGCAGGTCCCTGCTGTTTTCCTTCCATCTTCACATGGTCAAAAGAAAGCACAGATTCCTCAGACATGACCTACTTCTCTGAAGGGGCTTTCTGAACCTCCTTCAGCTGCTTAGTCTCCTCTCTTTTTGCAGACCACATGACGAATCTATACTTCAGTTATTCCTTACAATCAGGTAACAATCTCATGTATGTACCTGTAATGTGCATAATGCTATTGACATTCTTGCATTATCCATCCGACGGGCACAGTGACCTCGTACTAAATCCAGTCAGTGCTCATCACACTCTTAATGCAGCCCACAGGCACAGTATCTGTCCCAGCAGAGCATACTGTGATTTCCAGAGGGCTAACACTGGCCTTCCTGCAAATCGGTTTAATCCGTCATTGTTACCACATTGAGAAATTCCTACTGCAGTACCCGTGTGAGTTTTCCTTCACTTAGCCACCCTAAAGATATGCGGCTTCCCCATTATTCAAGAATAGCCCATCAAGATCAGGAGCTTCTGCAACTGAAATTGTCCACAAACTGGTGCTGGAATCACAGCATGTTTTGATACCTGCTTTGTGCAGAGTCAGAGCCATTGACCTTAATGATCCCTTTTTAACTTCCTTACCTAGACAGAGAACTGCAGTTTGGTTTCCAGCACACTTCAAAAACTGACAGCTGACTTTGTGGAAGTGAGCTGCTGTTTTACACTCAGCCTTTATCTACCACAGGTGAACAGAATTAATTCCATTTTCAGATAGTCACTTTTTGCTTTGACATCCAAGTCATGATAATTGTGAGGATATTGCCCCACTTCTGAACGTGGAAAATGATTATTTGTTCATGCCTCGACATTCTCAAGGCACCATTGACTCTATATTATTGCCAGGCATGTTGTTCTATAGCAGAGGTGCCAACTGGTGCTAATATGTTGTGGTGAGATTAATACTTTCAGGGCACAAGAAGTGGATGTCAGGGATTCATTTCCCAAGCTGTTAGACAGAGATAAGTTAATGAAGATAATTTGCTTCTTTTGTTCCAATTATTTGTAGGCAGCCTCTCTTTTATTTTTTCAAAAACTGAAATTTGTGTCAACCAACTTTTAAAAATATCGATGCCATTTTAGTAATTGCTTTCTTCTAGAAATATATCAACTAGGAAAATTTTCAGCAGTGCTTATGCCCCCTATTAAAAAAATGCTTAATAGCATTGAAAATGTTTTAAGTAAAATGTCTTTTTTAAAGGAAGGCAACCTTTTTCCATTTTAAATTTGTAAAATGAGAGCCACTATGATAATGCTACTTTTTAACGCAGGTTGTGAAGTCATTCACACAGCTAATGGATGTTGTGACTCAAAAAACTCCCAAAATCTGGAAAATCATAATTAATCTATAGATTAGGGATAATATTAACCTCTAATATAATGCCTTTCAAATCCTGCTTCTTCCAAATAAAAGCTGAAGGCTCTTCTGGTTTATAAAATCGGTAGCCCAACAGCAGTATGACACAGTGACATCGGGAAACGTAAGTGCTTGTTTCCCAGCAATATGGAAGAATTGTGCTCTAAAATAAGCCTGAAGCACCCGGAGCACGCAGAGAACAGGCACCCTTGTCCCCCCCTCGTGTAGTCACGACTAGTAGGAGCCTTCTGCTCCGAGCATAACCCACTACCAGGTTCTGCATTAAGCAAAGCAGTTTATTCTCTTCTGGTATTCAAAAGAGCCTCTTGCTTGACTGCATTTTTAACGTCAAGTGGCTGGGCAAAGTTCTGTGTTACTGTGCAAAGAACGTATTAAATCTAAGAGCTATGATTTATATTATTAAGTCAGAGGATTCAAAATTACATCCCATGATTATGTGCTCAATGGTTCCTGGTAGTTGGTGAAAAGCTTGGTGGATATTCATGCAGTAATAACTCATATTTCTTATTTTTAGTTATTAAATCCCATTGCTTCCCCAACATTAATTTTCCATGTAAGCAATAGCTATACTTGCCAGAGGGATTTTATATAATTGCAGATGGTAGGAGACATAGTTGGTAATTGCAGATATGCAGAGGGAGATGTCCAGGAGGTGATCTTCTATTAAGATGTGGCTGTTGCTATGGAGTACTTTACTAACTGCTGTTCTGCATGAGAGTGCTATGATACATCGTTTCAAATAAGAGGTTATTTTTAAAGTGGACCCCTTTCTTTGCCTGCAAAAGCAAAATCAGATCACCTCTCTGAGGAATATTAATTTTAAAAGCTCCTGTGGTGGACAACAGACATTATGAGACATTATGTAGAATACAGTTCATGAAGGAGTCAAGAGACTTCGAGTCCACCATAATACCTGGCAGCAGTGAAGTCAGGGGCTTTCATATCCACCTCATGAGACAAACCCTACTCTAAATTAAACAAAACTTCTCTAGCAGATGTGAGGATCACCAACTACTGTAGCAAACAAAAGATAACTAGAGGCTAACGTCCTCTGTTTAAACTGAACTTCATAAATTCATTCATATTAGAGAGACCATTGTTTCTTTTGTTTATTTTGAAGTATGTTCTCTGTGCGGAGAGCAGACTACAGAATGAAGAATTTGGTGGTGCTGGGTGTTTGTTTGTGGTGGACATGGAAGTATGAATTCTGCCTGCATGTTTGTGTTAAAAGTAGTGCTACATGGCACGGTCTCCCTGGGCTTTGCTGAAGGACCCAAAAGGCTCAGTAGCACTGGGAATTCAGTAGCTGTGTTGTTTCATAAGGACTGTTTCAATCTCAGTCTCTCTTTGGAAAATGTTATCAGGATAAGTTAAGAAAACAGTCATGAATTGTAAATTTAGTAAGGCTGGCTCAACAGTATTTGCTAAGGCACTACTGGCACTCTGTAATAGTCTCTCTTTAGCTCTTTGTGGAGCAGTAATCTGAAGAAAGGCTGTATGTGAGGACAATGGAAAAAATAATTCAGTAATAGACATGAATGACAAGTTCCAGTGCATGCTGTGCAATGACTAGAACACGTGAAGTTTTTCACATGGCATGGATAGATAAAAACTTTAAAATAAGGAGGAAACAAAGCAACATCTCCCACTACAGGAGTCCCCTGTATTGCACCCGCGGGCTCCTGCAGCTGAAATCTCCTGCAGTGCTGACCTGTCTGGTGGGCCAAGCCTCCTCAGCTCCTCCTGCTAATTCCAGATGGGCCATGTGGGCTGACAGCAAACAGATGCTGAGGGTATTCAACCATGACTAATTATTTCTAACTGAAGTCTTAGTTTCTCTACAGCTACTCAGAACCTGTGCTTTTAAAGAGTTTGCACATGTTAATGAGAAACCCAGTGATTGTTGCTGGTTTGTTTTTTTCCTCAGGGGCTTTGCAATATGGTTCTGCCTACGTGTGCTGCTTTCGCAGGGGTAACCAGCATGTAGCTAACTGGATGTCACCAGGCAAAGAGGTCCATCCCTCTGTGCTTTGACTGTCTGGCCCTTCTGCATAGTCTCTGGAAGAAGGAGGATCCACATTGTTTTACCTATTGCAGAGGGAGGAAAATGTCATTATTCTGAGCTCAAGCAAAAGTCTAGAGATGCGAGACAGACTTTTTTTCTGTCATCTTCAGATTATGCGACTGGAAAAAATGAGAATAAGCAAGTGTCTTTAACATAAAAATACATGTTGGGTTTTTTTTGCAGAAAAATATTCCTTGTTGCTTTATTTGTATAAAGCCCTCCAATTCATTTTGGGATATGCTATTCCCTTCTACTTGCTTCTTGCTAATTCATCTAGTGACATTTTTGTCTATAAAAATGGCTTATGGAAAACATTGAGGTGAATATCGATGAGAAATAAGCCAGGATATTTGTTTGAAAGCACTTCGAGGGTCATTCCGAAGCTTGTGGATCAACTATACGAGCAGAATTAGTCTCAAGTGTCAGTTGACCTGTCCCACAGATCAAACTATGGAAAGTAAAGCATTCTCTGGGTGATAGTTGTGGTGAATGCTTTCCAGCAATTCATACAATAGAAATATCGTCGCATAAACTGTTGATTGGATAGTAAATGAATATGAAATATGGATATGAAACAAAATGAAAATCTAAGTCTTTCTATGTGCTGTTTTGGAAGAAAATGGAATTTGATGACTTCCTGAGTGTACTGATTATTGTGAATAACCCCCATAGCTTGGGAATATGCCTCTTAAATTAATTTTTTATTTCCCTGTATGCTATGCACTGAATTCTCAGAGGTTTCTGTCTCATTAATATCACAACATTTTTCTAAGATCTGGCTAGTTTTGAGAAAATAAGACATTTATAGTTTTATGCTAAATTACTGTTATCACACGTGGAAGCATTTACTGGTGCTTGGCATTTCTCCTGAAGGCACCTCGTACTCTTAAACTGCTCTATAGATTGTTTTTCCACTGAAGTTTCTTTTTAGGTACTAAAATAGAGAAGAGAAAACAAAATCCTAATTTTCTTTCAATATATGGATTTGTAGAAACCTAGGCATTCAGAAGTAAATGACAACTTTCTGCACTGATCCCCTCACTCTCATTATCATGCACATGCAACGTGTTCTGCATGTGCATGTACAAGTAGTGAAGTCCACTGATATACAATTACTCGAAATATATCTCTGGAAACTGAATTTGGCAAACAAAGCAACATCTGCTCATTCAAACCACTGTGTAAAATCAATATATTCCTTTTTTTTTTTTCTTAATGAGAGGACATGTGTTGCTTCTCCTTAGACCCATTTGCATTTCAAAATATTTCTGGGCTGTTGTGGCCAACATTTTCAAATGTGATTAGTGATTCTGTAAATCAGATCTTTTAGACATGTTTATGTTAAACAGATCTATAGAGATCGTTAATCATCTTAGAAAGTCTTGCCTAGTATTTTTCTTAATAGGATGTATAATGAGATATTTCTTAAGCCCCTTACCACTGAAAGGGAAGCATCCTTAAGTACCTTTACTGTCTGTATGTGAAGACATGATGCCATTAAGGAGCTCAGCCAGCAGGTGGAGTTTAAATTTCATTTAAACAGCAGCACGTTAGACTTTGATTAAGACTTAGCTGGAATTGTCCTACTGGAAATGGCTCTTACTGACAGCTCTGGAAGAGCACTGGGTCGTTAAATCTTCCATTGGTTGTCAGACCATTTATATGGAGGCCACATCACTGGTGCGAAGATGGCCTGTACAGTTTATTAACTTGACTTTGAGTAATGTGGAGAACTGCTAAGTAACTGTCACTTTGTGTAAATTATTTTTTAAAAAGTCAGCTGTCAATTTTATGAACAGACATGAAGGGAGAAGGAGCCCTCATAAAGTGAATTGCCAATTTAAGCTTTTTTATTTTTAGTTCTTAATGGCAAAAAATAGGATTAGGATAGGATTAGGGTAGGATTTGATGGCAATGCTTCACTAGAAGCTACATTAAGCTCCGAAAGAGATGAGAGGGTCAAGAAATAGCTGAGAAAAATCATAAAGCTGCATTGAAAGCAATGGGAGGTAGATGAAAGAAGGGCTTATTGCATCTGTCACTAAGCTTTATTATGAATCTAGTGCTGAACAACAGCCAAAGCAAGAGAAACCAGAGCTGGCTGACCATCCTGAGCAGGATGTGGCTGTGGCTGGCATCTGCCCAGTAATGAAGCCAGACTGCAAGGCCTATATCTCCATCTTAGAGATGAACTATGTGGTCTGGCAGCTTTTATCTTGCACTGTGAGTTCTAGCTGAAGGTTAAAGACAAGACCTGATTTATAAATGCTGCTCTGATAAACTATTCTATTCTGAAGGCAGTTTCTGCTGTTATCCAGAAATCAGTGTGAGAAGTCTGTAACAGTGTAAAGAAAAGCAATGATGGGATTTGCTTTGGTTAATAGAGTTGTAAGCAGTACTGGCATCTAGGAAAGTCCTTATAGATTCATATTTAGAATTGTTGAATCATTTGGGTTGGAAAAGACCTTTAAGATCGAATCCAACCATTAACTCTGCACTTCCTATTCCACCACTATACCATGTCCCTCAGCACCACATCTGTATGTCTTTTAAATACCTCCAGAGATGGTGATGCCACCACTTCCGTGGGCAGCCTGTTCCAGTGCTTGACAACCCTTTTGGTGGAGAAATTGTTGCTAATATCCAACTCAAACCTCCCCTGGTGCAACTTGAGGCCATTTCCTCTTGTCCAATTGCTTGTTACTTGGGAGAAAAGACTGGCTCCCACCTCACTACAACCTCCTTACAGGTAGTTGTAGAGAGCGATAAGGTCTCCTCTGAGCTTCCTTTTTTCCAAGCTAAGCAACCCCAGTTCCCTCAGCCGCTCCACATATGGCTTGTGCCCCAGATCCTTCACCAGCTTCGTTGCTTTTCTCTGGATGTGCTCCAAAACCTCGATGACCTTCACGTATTGAGGGGCCCAAAACTGAACACATCTGGGCACATTGTGGCTCATATTCAGCCAGCTGTCCACCAACACCCCCAGGTCCTTTTCCACTGGGCAGCTTTCCAGCCACTCTTCCCCAAGCCTGTGAGTGTCACACAGGGTTGTTGTGACCCAAGTGCAGGAACCGGCACATGGCCTTGTTGAACCTCAATACCTAAGCCAGGGCCCTAGAGTCTGGGCTGGCCCTAGGGTCCAGATCCCTTCCAGAGACTGGGTTTCAGGTTTTGCTTGGTTGTAGAGTGAGGGTGGTGTTGGTGCAGTTGTTTCTAGAGGAGGTCTGAATTCTGGAGTTGGAGGTTGGTAGAGAGGTGGTTCTAGATAACTTTTCTGTTCTAGAATGGGTTCTAGATAACTTCTCCAGACTGGGGTCTAGATCACTTTGTGGTTCTAGATTGTCCCAGATTGGGCTGCCCAAAGAGTAATTGTGGTTTTTTCAGGGTAAAAGAAAGGCGAATATTTCATGGGAAACAACAAATATTAAACAATAGAGTGTCCATTTGTGTTCAATCACTTTTTTGCCATCTTTCAGGCATGTTCATGAACCCATGCTCAAAAATTGCAGCAATAAACAGTTCCAAGAACAATTTTATATCCTCATCAGGTGTGAAAGTTTTACCATTCAAGGCGTTTTGTAAAGAACAAAACAAATGGTAGTCTGATGGTGCCAGGCCTGGCAAATTTGGTGGAAGTGGTAACACATCCCATCCAAGATGCAACAATTTTTAGCGAGTGACCAAACTTGTATGTGTTGAAGTGTTATCATGGTGAAACACACCACCTTTGTGGTGTCATCATTCAATTTATCCAGTTGAGGACAGTGCACGTCCAAATTAATGGTTTGGTTCCTTGGAAGCAATGCAATGTCCACAATACCTTTGAAATCCCGCCAGACTGATAGCATAACCTTCATTTGGTGAAGATCTGCTTGTGAAGTGGTTTGAGCTGGTTCATCGCGCTTGCTCCATGATCTTCTTCATCTGTTGTTGTTGTAGACAGTCCATCTTTCATCACTTGTTATCATACATTTAGAAAATGGATCATTTTCTTCACATTTCAAGAGTAAATGACAGATGTCAACGTGCTTAGTGAGATGAATTTCTTTGAGCTCATATGGTGCTCAGATATCAAGCTTCCTAACATATCCAAGTTGCTTTAAATGGTTTTCAATGCTTGATTTTGATATGTTAAGGTTATCAGCAATCTCTTGTGTCATTACATGCTGACTGGAGTCAATCAATGCCTTTATTTTGTTGTTATCAAGTTCGATTTGCCTTCCTGACCATGGTGCATCTTCAACATCAGAATCTCTGGACCACAGTTTAGTAAACCATTTCTGACAAAGTCATAGTTTTAAAGCATCTTCACCATACACATCATGTAGCTTTTTATGAGCCTGCCCATTTTTCCTTTTCTGAAGTAATACAGCAAAATATGATTAAAATGTTCCTTTTGATTCTCCATTTTGAAGTTGTTGCCAAATAAATAATTGTTAAGGAAATTGTGCACTTTCTTTTTCCTAAACAAGCTTGTACTATCAGCTGTCAAGTTACATAATGAATTTGCAGTTTACAATGAAGTTAGTTACATTTCAAGACACGTATGTCCATCTATTTAAAAAACCCCACAATTACTTTTTGGCCAACCTAATATATCACCTTATGGGTCAATATCGGGTTCCAGGTCACTTGATTGTTCCAAAGGATCATGGTTTAGCTCAACCAGACAGATCAGGGCCTGCCAGTTTACCCTGACTTCCTCCAAGATACGCAGGAGAAGAAGGAGAATTGGCAGCCATTGAAAGCACACGATGACACAACCGGATTGCTGCCGAGACAATGTGACTTACAGGCAGAAACATGGAGGTAAAACATACAGGCTGAAATTTCAGCTGTAGAGGCTACAGAAAAACTACAGCTTTAATCTAAACCAGGTCTATTCCTGAACTGGTGACACTAAACCTGTGACAAAGGACTCAAAGGAGAGATGCGCTGCACCACAAAAAGCGTGTTCAAAGCAGATGATACAAGCTGAAGAAAAACTGCTGGAAAACGCCCAGGCATTTGGAGGCATTGAAAAGTCTTTCAGGTGCTTGCATCTGAAAACATGCTGGTATATTTAATTCAGTCAGTCACCTGCTCAGCAGAATGCCTTAGAAAAGAGAAGGAAATAACAGGAGCTATGAAATGAGCATCTCAGCACCCATAAGGGACACAGCAGCTACGGAGCAGATGGACAAACTGCAGCAGACCTGAATAACATTAAACAAAGCCCTAGCAAGAATTTACTACCAAATACCTTCAGTTCAGTGAATGAGTTTCACCTGGCAAAAAGCAGAATTTTCTCCATCCTAACTGCCAAAAAAAGGAAAGTTGGCAACTGGTGCTGGAGAAGGAGAGCTGCTGTGGCCATGGAGGCTGTCATAAATAACACCATGAAGCATTTCAGGAGGCAGGCCATCCCTGCCTGGGTGGTCTCAGACAGCCCTGGTTTATTCCTGCCGTCTCGCTGGCTGCAAAAATTAACAGTATTTTCCTTGCCACCTTAGAAAACCTCAGTAATCTAAAGGCCTGGGTGATGTGCTTTCAGTCATAGCAGTAGATTGGCTTTGCTGATCTAAGGATCTGTTCCAGTCCCAGGTCTACTGTTTCAGTTTCACATCATCACTCTCTCATAGCTCGCCAGGAAGCAATGCTGAATCAGCAGCTTGCTCCACGAAGACTTCTTAAAGAAAGCTACAAAAAGCAAATAAAATATATGGCATTCCACTCCTGAAATGATACACTATAAAATCCCTTTCCAGCCTCCCAGTGCAATGCTTCGTGCCCAATGTCAGCATACTTGTATACTTCGGTGCTTACAGTCCCAGCATTATTATACCTGCCAGTATGGAAAGGAGTTGCAGACATAAAGGAAGAAAAATGTGCAAAGGATGAAGGCTGCAGCTGCTGGCAAACTATAAACCTCCCTAAACTGTAAGTGGGAAATTCTGCCAAGATCAGACTATTTCTTTTTTTGATTAAATAAACTTTTCTCATATTATTTTCTTCAGTGTCTAGACAAAATCTAAGTGCCAATGTATGGAGTACGAGGTCAATGGGTTGCACCTGAAATCAGATGGGATCCCACTAGTAATGCAATGCTTGGCTTCCCACATATTAACTGCAATATTTGCAGCACACTGATTTTTATTTCAGACATCAAAAGAAATGAACAGGCATTGAAAAATGAGAAGAGGGAAGGAATTCAAAGTCAAGGATGGTGATTTTTCTATATAAGATAAAAAAAGGGATGGTGAGGTAACACATGATTTTACCTTTTGAGTTGCATCTGAACCTCCATTCTGTCCAATCCATTCTGTCATGAACTCCAGTTTTGCTCAGTTTTGCTGTATATTCTGTGTGATCTTGTCCTTTACTGCCAGCGTGTCAGCTGCTGGGAGACAATTTACTATTAGAGTATTGCAAAACTGGCTCTATTGTCATGTTTTTCAGTGAGGGTCAAACTCAGTTTGGGGATTTTACATTTGCCAGGGATGAGGAGTGTTTGGACAGTGACCTCGTAGGGCTGAAATGAAACACCACAAGCTGTCTGTGTGCCATTGCACCCAGAGACTTCTAGAAGAAGCCAGTGGCATTTTGGCATATGTTTGTGCCAAAAAAAAAGGCAAATTGCAGTGAGGCTGGGGAGAGCAAGCCTTCACTTCATTAGTCAGTAAATGACAACAGATGGTTTTAGAATTACTTCATCAGCAGTGAGTTTTGGTTTTCTGCAGAGATCCGTGCCATCACCTCAGTCCAGAGACAAAGCAGACAGTGAGTGTTTTATTATTATCATATCTTTGCCCACTTCTGCCAGTCAGAGGGAATGAGGAGGCAGGAATCTAAGACGGGGAAGTGGCCGTGGGAGAGGATTATAGATCATCACCTTTGGTTTCTAGGAAATCCATGGGTTTTTTTGTTAAAGGACCCTTGTTTCTGTGCTGGAGCTCCTGCTCCTGTACCATGTAGCTTTAAGTGTGCAGGACACCTATGGTAGCTCATCACCAGGGGTTACTACTTTGTTTACATGGTTCTCCTCAACGTGTGGTCATGAAATGTTCACCTCTGCAAAGAGCAGTGTTCGTTACTGTCGCTGCAGCGTGCATGCGTACTGCTCCTTTGCAGATGGCTGTGCTGTAGTTGCGGTGATACAAATGCAGCTCTGCTTTGCAACGCTCCTTCCTTTAACTCTGGAGATAGCTCAACAGCCACTAAAGCAGTTGTTGAAAAGGTAAGGGGAGCCCCCCCAGTTTTGCGATCTGAGTGGGTTAACTACTGAAGTTAAAGTGAGGAGGTTGTGATCAGTTTGCAATGTGTAAGAATTACCATTGACTGTTCTGAAGAGGGGATTAAAGCGTGAGAAGCAAACAGATGTAACATTGAAGCTGGAATGACCAGGTTGAGGCTGTGAGAGGATTCATTGGAAGAGAGTTTGCTGATTTTATTGAATAAAGACCTTTGACACACATACATCCTGAAGATGTGTATTTTCTCATTAGGCTGTACTTGCTGTGTATTGCATGAGGTAGTTATTATTTTGCTTTATATCGTTATTTGTCAGGGCTCTGGATTGTGTAAAACATGCTCGAGTACCACATTCTCCTTGGCTCCTGGACACCCATTATCCAGACAGCATTAGCTGGGATATAGCTGTTCCTTCAGAAGACATACAGGAGACGTGGCACTATATTAAAACACTTCATATACAACCCTGATAACCATGTTTTGGTTACTGGATGAGCAAACAGCTATAAAAGCAGAGTTAATGTAATTAAACAAAATTTCGATGTTAAAATAGTATAGAAACTCACAGGGAATGTAGCAGAATGTGAAGAACCTCTGCACAGGGCAGTGATGTAGTGTGATTATATCTGGGACTTAAGTCTGTACTTTCAAGAAGAAATAAATCCTGACTGTGGCTGCAGAGCTGCCAGGGGAACAGGAATGAAGGGATGCTGGAACTGATTCTGCAGGGTCTGGCAACAAATAGTAAGAAGGTTAGAAAAATTATGAGTAAGTCAAATATTTTACTGCAAGTTTAAGGGTGCAGGAGGGGAAAGTGGCATGACAGAAGGTCATGTCCCATGCTCAGCCAGCATGATCGGAGGTCTCTGGTTTGCTCAAGAGCTTAGAACAGTTGAGACCTGCTCGGTTCCTCCTCTTTTTTTTCTGCATAAACTTCAAATCCAGAGAGGCCTCACTGCAGGAGGTTTGAGCTTCAGCCATTTCATGGTCTGGTTGATGCCCATATATGAAAACTATTAGGAATATGAGCTGATGCTGTCCACATCCAGCAGGTGGGTAACAGAGGTGGGATTTTTATTTCTGGAAAGTATCAGCCTTTCCTCATGAGCCAACTCAATTCTGGCCTGTGCATCTAATGTTTTCATCAAAGAGATCCAGATACGAGATGGAGCTGGTGCCTTTGGTACCCCAGAGACAATCATTATGAGTTTAGGCAGCAAGGATTTTCCTATAGGTATCAGGAAAACAGAGGGACAAACCAATTTGTTAAAGAAGCAAATTTAATCCTAGTCTTCTCTTTGTAAAACTCTCAGCAGCGGTGTCATTCAGGAAGATAGCCTAAAGCAAATCTTTCTCTGATGCCAGGAGGGAAACCAGACTGCATTTTCCGAATGAGAGAGTCATCTCCTTTGTGAATCTGTGAAGATATGTTGCAGTTCCACCTTTTGGGAAGCAATGGTTTTGAGACAGGCTTTTTTTTCACTGCAGGCTGACAGCCTTGGCACACATTATTGTGTTTTTCCATTTTGAACTCAGGAAGATTAAAGTAAACCAAAATAAATCCAGAGAGCAAGGACATTGTTTTTCCTTTTTTTTTTTTTCTTTTCTTTTTCTTTTTGACTCATTCCTTTCTAGAGGAATTTATCATGTTCTGTAGAAAAAGCAAGTTGTAGCGGAGAGCTAGCATTGCTTCTACAAACAACTAAAGGCCTTTTTGTGGCAAGCCTGTACCACTGTGCTGAGTACTCACATGCAGCAGTAAGCAGCCTCTGGCATTTGAGCATTAGCAGAACAGTGACATAATGATATATTTCTTCAGATCAAATTTGACCCTCCGAAGAGGCTATTAAAAAATTTAAACCCCAAACATGCCAAGGTTTACAATATATAATGGAAATAACTGAAAGCAAAGCAGAACAACATGAAAGTGTCCTTTACATGTCTGTAAATGAATGCTTCTGAATCCCAGCAACTGACCAGATGTGCTGTCCAAAAGGTAGATCTCTGCAGTTTGACTCCAAATGTTTAACACATCAATGGCAGTAAAACAACTTACTTTGTTTGAAGTGGTGTCATTTTCAGGACGACAGCAGAAAGAACATACAGTAAGGAGTAAAGAACAAGTTTTAAACTGCCTTTGATTGACCTGAGCTGGCTTAAAATATATAAGCAAGTGACTACAATAATTGGAAATATATGGCATGGAGTTGTCCGTTGGGGTAAACTGGCACAGCTCCACTGCAGTGATGCTGCTGTGCCCTTTGACACCAGCAAACAATGTGCTCGCGGTCCTTTACCTGGTGACACTCTGAAGGCTGCAAGCCAGCCACGTTAAGGAGACATTCTGTGCTTAATATGGGGCAAATTGCATCTACTCCTATCCTCACTTCCCATGCGTGACCTACAAACACTGCAGATTCGGTCCTCGCTCGGTCACGTCTGTGAGTCCGTCGCCATGGTACGGAGGCAGTGCTGTACATCAGCCAGTAGGCATTGGTTCTGTGAGAAGAAAATTACAGCTGTGATTTTTATTATCGCTTTACCACAACCTCTTTTCCTATGATTCATATTGCCTTAAGAGATTAGTTTTCTTTACCATTTAACCTTTCTCAATATTGCTGCCTGAACTGAATTTATGTCTAGGATAAAGCTATGTCCTCTTTTTATTGAATCCAGGTACTTTTCATAATGAAACTATGGTCATGTGATCTTTGATTGTGGTACTTTGAATTCTTTATTGAAAATGTATATTATATCTTTTTATGACATTAATTAAATGTCTCAAAATAAATGACAACATAAAAAATAATTAATGTCTCTGTTTGGCTCATTATCTCTTCAGATTTGATTTGTGCTCAGAGAACTGGAAACTCATCTGACCCATACAGATTTAGATATTTGGAAGCACTGCCTCATGGCAAAATTTAGGACTGAAGAGAGAAGGGCTCATTTCATGAGTATGGTACTGTATTTTTTTTATTTGCTTGCAAGTTCCCTGGGTAAATTGCATTCTCATCTATACAGGATGTTATTCCACCTTCATCACCAAAGAGTATCTGAGTGCCTTCCAGCTAAGCATTATGCGATCCAGCTAACATCTGCCATGCTCATTCTCTCTTTCATCCTTACCCAAGCGTGTGCATGTTTTGTTGTTGGTTTTAGATCTACGTGCTGCCATGTGTCGGTGTTACAGAAAGTCATATGTGCATCAAACACTCTGCTAAATAACTTGCATATTGATCCTGCAAGACCCCTCTGGTTTATGGCCTGAGATTGAGAAAACTGAAATAGGGATATGAAGCTATTATAACCTTGCAAAACAGAAATAATTATAAAATCCATGAGGATTTAATTATCTTTATATATTTTTTATATTATTCCAGCATCTTAGAGATCTTTAACCATTAATTAGACTATTTGTACTAGAAGCTGTACAGTCTGTACTTTCAAAATCATTTACAATCTAATTAGAAGATAACAGATCTTGTCTTTTGATACATTAAACAGCCCTGTTATAGAAAAAGGATGCAATTGCCTATTAAATCTCATAGAGGAGTTTTGAATGTCAGCAAAACTAGATCTCTGTTAAGTCCTACAATGAATTCCTATATGAGTAATACTATTAGCATTGTTTTTATTATTCTTCTTCATAATAATAATAATACACAGTACAAACAGAACCATACTCAAAAGTGTTAAAAACCTTTCTGGTGCACAGCAGGAAGTTCAGGTGCTGTTCAGACTCCAGTTCAAGTCCTGCTTAGGGCTTCATGAGAGAAACTGTCTGACAAGGTATTGGCAGTGGAAGATGGAAGCGCTTGAAAGACAAGTCCAGTGTTAGAGGACGGTTGACATTTATTGACTTCCTGCACCATCTAGTGGGGATTAAATTTAATTACTTTAATTTTATGGAGACTAAGCTGTTTGGGATGCCTGTGACTTCCTGTCCTGGGCACTGAGAAGAGCATTGGAGAAGCCGGTTCTCGTCATCCTTTACACAACAGGACCAGACTTCATTGGGGTCATCAGTGCCACCCAAGACAGCATATAACTGATACTGGAGCACATTACATCCAGCAACACATAGAACTCAATCCACTTGAATTCAGGCCAAGAGGACCACTGGGGAGGGGAGACCTGATAAGCATTTCTGGTGTGTCATTGAGCTGTGGGCATGTGGAGGACCTTGGAGTCAGGCAGGTCCCCTGACCAGAGGAAGCAGAGAGTACAATGAAGACCTAAATAGCTACTAACTGCTCTGGTAGGCTTATTCTGTGATTGGGGTGTTAAGATGAATTTCAAGAGGTCTGAGTGTGATTCCACCTCTCTTCCATGACCTGGTTGGAGCTACAGCTCTGCAGCTGTCCTGAGTGACGAGGACTTAGGAGAAACACTTTTTGTCAAACATTAAATTTTTCAGGTTGCTCAGCAAACTAGAAGAGGAGCCAAGATCTGATCCTACAGGTGGAAGTAAAAATCACTGCTGTAACCTGAATATAAGGCATTTCCTTGAACATAATTTGCTTAATTAGCAGTGAACTGGATGACATTAGGTGATTAAACTCCTAATTTTCTGTTCAGGAAACAGCAGTCAGCTTTTTTTCTGTTGCTGGGCAACACAGATATGCTTTGAAATTTGGTTAAAGTAGTGAGTGATAAACATTTTTAAATAGACATGATAACAATCCAGAGGCAATCCTAATTGCTATAAACAGCCAGGAGGCTGGAAAATCCCGCCCACAGAATATAGTTTATGAATTAAAAAATTGTCCAGGCTAACTGAAAGGGAGGAATATACAGAAAAGCTTGAAGAAGGGGAGAAAGATCTTCTCCCCTGAGAAAAAGCACTGCTTATTTTCATAGGATTGTGTTTGTTGTTCCTGGTGCAGTCCTTGTTCAGTCAACCCATTAGCCTTCCCTTCTTACAGTCTGTCTGTTGGACATGGTCATCCATGTATGCCATATAAAGTATCTTTATAGCATTAATGAAAAGCATACTTTGCCTGGGAGCCAGCATGTCATGGGCTGGAAATGGGTCTGTGGACACTGGTCTTCACTGCAGATGTTCTCCCCCCCCAAGACCAAGGCTTATCTTGACCTATTATTTTGCCAGGTTTTGGTCCGAGTAATGGGGACCAAGTAGATTTGAAATGCTGCCCTTGTAGTTTGACAGGTCTTCCTTTGGCTTCACTTGAACAAGGTCCTGAGGAGATAGTTGACCCACAAGGAGTTGGGCCCTACAGAGGCATCTGCTGAAGATCTTCCTTCTCCTTCAGACAGTCTCAGCAGTACGTATGAGATATAATGGTGACTTTGACTCTGGAAGACTTTCCTGGCTGTAGTCAGCTTTGTAGCATAACAAAAATCAGAACAGATAAAGACGTGAATGTGGTGTATGCTTTGTTTTTTCCTTGTGAGTGCAGGACTCTAATTTTCCAACATTAATTTAATGCTGGCAGAACATCCCTCAGTGGCTACGATAACATCCCATGCTGTTTCCTAGTTTGCAATGGCAGAATTTCCTATGCCTTTACTATAGGGTTGTTTGGTTTTTTTCCTTTTTACTTTTGGTTTGGCCCTGCCTATCACTGCAGGCACCGGCACCTGCTTCATTGATGTGGCTCACGGTTTGGAAAGATCTCAATTGCCTCACACTGATCTTGATGTGAGAGAGAGGCAATTGGTGTGTAAAGTTTGTTACTGAACCTGCAAGTAGTTGTTCCAGCTGCCATGCTGTAGCTCTTCAAACACAAACAATATGACTGTTTTAAAATAGTGTTTTCTTAAAGAAGTCCAGACTGCAATATGTCAGAGCAAACCGCTTCCTTAAAGATGCTACTGCACTCACATTGATAACCACAACACGTTTCAACTCAAAATAATTATAAAGATGATCAAGGAAGCTGTATTTCTCTCCTCTCCCAGAAGGCACAGGGCATCCCACCACAGAAGTGTGCTGTTAAGGCACTCAGTGGCTGGGGAGCTGGAGCTGCAGTACGTGTTGTTGAAATGCCTGTCTCATGGGTCCAGCCAATAAAAGCTGACACCATCTTCGCTGGGGAGGTCTCACTCGTATGGCATTGACAGGTGTCTGTTAACACAACCCACAGGGCTGTTGTACCCTGCCTAGCGAGGACAGCCAGCTTCCTGCTCTTAATAGTCTTCAAGTGTGTTAGGAAGTTGCCTAGCAAAGTGTCATCTTAGGATAAGGAATCTAATTTTCATAGACATTTGTGAATATTCATATTTAGATTTACTGAGAAAAAAAGGAATGTCAGCAGTTTTGGGTGAATCGTCTATTGAATTCACTTTTTCTTTCTCCTCTTCAGCTTTTTTTTGTGGCAAATTTTGCCAAAACATCCTTTAATAGTGTGTGTCATTTTGACAGATCTGGCAGAATTGCAAACAGAAATGACTGCAGATGCTATGCTGAGCACGTGAAAGTGGAAACTCCATGAATATCCCTCTTAAAAAAAATCTGGCTTTAAAGACTTGGTTTACTTTTATTTATTTAATTAACTAATCCAGGTGATGAGAGGCTGAAAAAGCTGGCTTGAAATGCCCCCTCTTGCCTTCTCCCTGACAGCTCTGCCCACACGCCTCAGCCCTGATCACCTTTTCTAATTCATGTCTGAGCTTCTCTGAGGAAGAACATCATTGTGCCAAACTGTCAGATATTTTTGCTCCTTAAACTACTGACCACAAGGAGAGGTGACAAAGTTCGTCTCTAGGCATGATCCCAGTAAGTACTATAACCGCTTTCTAACCCAAAAATAAATAAAAAGATCCCAAGCCTACCCTGTTTATACTTCATGTTTGAACTTGGGAGATCTCCTGGCGATTTTGTTGTTCATTGCTTTCCACAGTGAAATTGTCTGTGTAGCCTTAATGTATCTGTCCAGCTAACACCTACAAGCTTTGCCGCCTTTGCTTCTCGTTTTTATTCTGATCACAAACACAGAAAAAATCCCTTCTGGAACTTGGATGGGTGTTAATAACTAATGGGACCCAAACAAATCGCCTGAAATACAAAGGTGGGTCAGATGAATGGTTCGTATAAAAGTAACTCCCGGTGAACCATCAGGTGGGAATTAAAATTTAATTTAGAATGTACTATCACTGCTGTGGTGGTGGTGGTGGTGATTTACTTGATTGACTGCTGGTTTCTTTCACCTTTGTGAGCCTTAGGTTTTTACTATCTGAGGAAATTAAGGCTGAATTGCAGCAGGAAATTCCTTGTACCCAGGTGTTTCTGGTTATCCGACAAATAACTTGGCTGGTGGGGAGGCGAGGATTAGGATGGGATGGTTTGGAATCTAAATGATTCTCATTGCTTAGTACCACACATTGACATTCTGGCAGCCGCTGGTTTTGTTCTCAGCGAAGGATGGGAAAATCCTACTGAGATGAATAACAGGTCCAGGAGGCAACGATAATTTCATTGTTCTTTTTCAATAGTTAGGGTGAAAAGCTGGGTTTATTGAGTTGTCCTGATTTAATGGACTGAATTTAAAAAACACTACTGAATTCTGTTGAGTTGCCTTAATAATGCAGCTGTGTACTCTACTGCTCATGTTCTTCAGCCTGACTTGTGCTCATTTTCCTTCCCAGGTGAAAGCGCAAGGGGCCCAACCTCAGTTCCACTGACTTTCTGGGAGGTGGATGAAGCTGGAAGGCCTCCAAATGGCTGAGCTGCTCTTTTTTGAATGAACACAATCAAAATCAATGTTAAATCAGTGACTGATGACCCTGTGTTGGACCTAGGTGATGATGGTAGACTTCATAATTTAACTAAGTAGGTGAACAAAGAAGCAAATATGCCTGGATGAAAGCAATGCTTTCTCACCTTGAAATTCAATGGACATGCCTTGCAGTGGCAGGCCATCTAGATTAGCATGGAAAATACACGCCAACTTCCCTGCAGAGCTCTGGGAATGCAGCTACTCCAGTGCCATGATGATCCGTTCCATTAGTCAGTCCTGCAGCTGCTGTCACCTCTGGGTGCCTGTGGCCCATTGCTGTGGTATGCAAAGGTTACCCAAACACTGACTTTGCCTTCTGCCTTGGGCTCCAGACCCATCCCAGTTATAAGACCTTGGTCAAGAGATCCATCAGCAAGAGTGGCAGAGTCAGGAATAAACCTCCCAGAGCCTCGATACACTTCTCAAAGTATAAATTATGCACCATTCTCACTTCGGTTGCTCATGAGACATAAAGGGATTAAAAGAGACACAAATGTCCTTTCCTTTGCCCAAAGCTGAGGAAATCATGCTTCATCTGCTGCAGTGAAGCTAAACAGCTGAAGCAGTGAGACTGCCGTGGATGTGCAAGCAGGCAGCCTGGCTTGTAAAAGGGAGAGGGAGCAAGACAGAGAATTATTTCTCCAAGCCTTCAGAGCCCTAATTCCTGCAGATGCCTGGGCTAAGTGAATGGAAACAGGATAATTTCCCTTAAGCAGTCATTAAAGAAAACGACTTCAGATTATTCAGGGTTTCAGGTACTGCTACAGCAGCCTAATGGAGTGATAACCAGTTACATCTTCCTGGACTGTACCAGCAGACACAACCCGAGTTTTGTAAAACACGTTTTGTATCAGCTCTCCTCCCCAGTGCCACAAACTGCGAATGAAATAGCCCCAGAATAGATCAGTGCTATGCAAACTGCCTTTGGTGCCAAATGGAAATGTAATTTGCAAGCATGTGTCAGTGGAGAAAGTCCTTTCCTATAGGAGAAGAAATTCAAGCAGCCACATGGAAATACTTTAATTTCAGCATTAATGATCAGAGGAGATGGCTGTTGCAGATCATGGGAGCCAGGTAATTTAGTTCTGAACTTTAAATATGTGCAACGCCAAGACAAGGGGATGTGGAAAGTTTAATGCAGCCCTGCACCATCAGCACTGCAGAGTCAGGAGGGGGACCGGAGCAAAGCTCCTACTGAGCTGATTGATACCTTCTTTGGAGCCACATAGAATATTCGAACTGAGAGCTGACTTTGAAAAACCTGCCCTCTCTGCTGTTTACCTCTCAGTCATGAGATATAAAATGAGCCTGCAGGCTGCCACCTTCTCCAGGGTGTGATTTTGATGGTTGGCAACCTGTGCCAGGGGTGAAGGAGAGACCTGATGCCCCCTTCCATCTTGAGCCCTCCCTCCCTTGCTCCAACCTCCCTACTTCCAAACCTGTGAATCCAAATAGCTCCAGGGTAGGTGGATTTTTCCACCCTGTTCCAGGTCTAATTTCTCTTTCAAACTAGTACCGTATATCTTTCCCCACCTCCCACTTGTCACTTTATGGCTTGCTGGATCTGTTTCCTTTAATGCTTGAAAATATACAGTTAAAATCACCCTAAAATTTACTAATACGCCTTTTTATTTGAAAGGCTTATTTCTCTGAAAGGCTTTCCCAGTCTTATATGAGGGCATGCTCTCTAATATTAAACATTTTTTTAAAAAATGGGTGCACATCTGTTTGATACTTAACTCGAAACAAATGGTGAGAGTGGAGAACATGAGCAAAATTACGCTTTAGATAGCTATAAAAGGTCATTTTTGCTTTAAACTACAAAGGATGAATAGGGGCATATGACACACATAATAAAGGCAGAGATAGGTTTAAAATGGCCTCAGGCTACACTGAGGTCAGCTGCTAGCTTACAAGAAAAGACACATTTTGCCCTCCTTTTTTTTTGCCACCCAAAAGCTTGGAGTAGCAAGCTGGGATCTGTGTGCAAGGAAGGTCACTCAGTCTCTGTTTTAAAACACATCACATTTTTCTCCATCGTTTTCCTAAGGGATTACTGAACTGTTAATCCTAATAATTAAATAATTGGCCCCAAACTACCCCCTTCCCCACCTTCTTCCTGGCTGAAAATTGGAGAAGAGTTTGGCTTGTCTTGCTGAAGAAGCTGTTTGCACTCTGCCGTACAATGAGAAATTTCTCTCTATCAAATATCTCTGATGGTCTACAAAAAACACCTGTGCACCTTTCTAGCATGGATGAGAGGGTTTCTGATGGAGATGCTGAAAATAAGCAAAGGGCAGTCTCCCTTATACTGATGCTAGTGCAGCAATAATGGGCTGAATAACCGGGTTTTGCTTCTGGTTGCAGATTTAGCCTGTGCTGAACATTTTGGGCAGGGCTTGATTTGAAAACTGCCAAGTACTCCCTGTGAATTCTGAAGGGGAAATGAAGTGGGAAATGGGCCATTTCTCATTTAGTGCTGGCATGGGGCCAAACCAATGGGAGCAGATGAGATTTCCAATAAAACCCTCCTGAAGGGCAAAGGAGTGTAGAGACAAGATGCTGGTTGTAATCTGCCTCCAACCATCTGCTCCAGAAGCACTGGAAATGCAGGGCAGGGTATGACTAGCACCTTGTCAATAAAAATGAGATGGAAACATCAGCTCCAATTTGGTCATCAGGTGGCTTTTTCATCTGCCAGAACATCTTTTCTGCTATTAGAGACAGACTAGTGAAGAAGTATGGAACAAGAAGGTCAAAACCTTATGTGGAGCTCTATCCCTCTAAGGCTTATTTGAAGCCTTGTATTCGTTCCTGTACTGAAGGGGCAAAATTTTATTCTCACTCTTTCTTTGCAAAGCAATGCAACTTTTCAGTTGATTTCCTCCTTCCCCAAAAAACTCAAGTAGGTCCTTTATCCTGGTGGGAGTTCTTCAGATCCTGTTGGCAAATCATGGGGTATTGCTAAATTTTAGACATGAGATATGCATGCATGTTTAAAACATTTGGAGCAGAAACTCAGTCTATTTTCTGAGTATTCCTGAGCTTTGTAGTCCGATCTGCAATCACTAGAAAGCAAATTGTCCATAGCTCCCTTCCATAACACATAGGTTATTAATGGGAACCAGGTATCCTTCTTCAAAGGAGCAGGAACATCAAGAATCATATCTGTTTCTCATGTTCTAGAAAGCATTTCATAGTTTTAATGATTACTGAAAGGATGGGGGGGGGGGGGGGGGGGGGGTGATTGTGAAAAGAGGGGGGGGGGGGGGAGGAGCTGGACAATAAATTCAGGAGCTAGCTGGGTTACAGAGAGGTACAAACACATCCCCTGGCTGAAATACCCCTTATTAAAGCCTGATAAATGGTGCTTTATCATACCAGGCACACGAGGTTTCAGCTGCCAACGTGAGGGCACGCTGGCAAACAGCCGACCCAGCTGCCGTGGTTACAGTGCCATTGTAAACTTTATTTTTTATGCTCAGCGTGTATTGAGAGCGATGCCTTTGTTCCATATGGCTTCCATATAGTGACACTGCATCCTGTGTAGGAGAGGTCAAGGAGTGGATTATCAGCAAGTGTTTCAAGTCAAGAATGAAGGGAGCTGGCAGGGCAAATCTGCACAAAGCCTGTTCTGTGCTTCTCATTGGTGCAGTGACCTCGAGGTTTCGGTGCCTGTGCATCCCCCCCCTTCTCCCTTCATGTGCCGAGCACAGCACTGGCTAACGTGTTAGCACAGCATTTCCCTGGCAGGTTTTTGGAGGAAAAAAAAAAAAAGAACAAAAGCAACTCTGAAAGCCTGGCTGAATTGTTTAGATGAGAGCAGGGAGGCCAGGAGCAAGGAGGGAGCAGCACAAAGAAGGATCTGCTCCCATCCCCACCCCACTGTCCTGCTGCCCAGCACCCGTGGAGCCAGGCATCAGGCTGCAATTGCTGAATACTCTCACAAGCGTATTAACCTTGCTCTGATTAATGGTGAGGAGAGGGAAAGGCTTGTAATCCTTCATGACACTTTTCATCATCTTGCTCTCCTCAGAGCATCATCGGAGTGGCATCAGGAGCGATCTCCATTCTGCAAGAAGAGCTTGGCTCATCTCCCCACCTCTTGTGCTCCAGGTCCAAGCCCCAGCAGGATGTCACTGCAGGGAGACCATGTGGCAGCAGCCAGGTGGACTCACCCACGAGAGCCACAGCACTGCTTGTGTTCCTGCCCCAGGCACAGCCAGGGTCTGGGCTGAACATCCGCTGAGAGCTCCCTGGGTTCCCTTTCCAGCCCAGCACTGCTGAGACCTTTCTCTGGATTCCGAGAACAGGTCCTGGTCCTGCTCGGGTTCTGCTGAAATTAATGTTTCCCACCAAAAATGACTATAAGTAGTTTTGGGTCTGTTTCTTCCTGATTTAGAACAGTTTGAACATGAAATGACGAGCATGGTCCTCTTTCCTCTGCCCCATGGTTGAGATAAAAGTTTGCAGAGCACAAGCTTGGGGATGGTGTGAGAGAGAGCAGTTCCTGGGGCCACTCAGCCAACAGCTCCTGCCTGCCCATCCCTGCTGTCCCATTCTGCTGCCTCAGACAACAGCTTTGATTTCTTTTCCAAACACCAAAATGTTTCTTTTGTCTCTTGGACCATTACACCAGACATTGGTAGGTATGCAAAATTAATAACTGCATTTTAATAACTCATGACCTGTAAGACCTGAGCAATTATGAACCTCGTAGGGTTATTACCGACCGAGTAAAAATTATATTCCATTTAAACATTCCTCATATAATATCCCCACTGCAGTCAGCATTTCAAGAAAAACGGTGTTACCACTGCTGTTTCTCTGGTACCTAATGAGTTAGCTTTGGCTGGGGATCAGGAGTTTTTGATGGGTGTAGTTTACATTGACCACTCAAAGGCTTTAGATATTCTGGACCTTGTTGTTTAATGATATAAAGTTAAATTGGGGCCGGGGGAGAGTGTAGTCAGCTGGTTACAGCAATGCTGGAGAAATGCATTGAAACCCTACGCTCAGCCCTCCTCTATGGAAGCAGTGGGGGGTGCCTGGGGAAGGGACGGGGCTGGAGCAGGATGGAGACAGGGCTGTGTCCCTGGCAGTGACAGCAGGAGCAAGAACTGAGCCTCTGCCGTGAGCCAGGGTGCTGGGTACTTCAGGGGTGCTTGCAGGGGACTGCGTGGTGACAACCTCCCTCTTCAACCTTGCAGCGTCTGTCACCAGGGAAAATTATTTCTCCTTCACTCTGAAAGTCCTCTGAAGTTTATAAAATAGTATTTATGAAGATGCCTTGCCTCTCGGATGGAGAGATGGGTAGGGATGGACAAAGAGGGGCTGTTCCCCACCTCCTATTTTAGCAGCTACACCCAGGTGGGAAGGCTGATAATCCCTCTCAAAGGAGAGATTTCAGACTGGGAATAGTCTGGAGAACAGCGATATAGAGAGTTGGGAATGTGTAATTGCTGCCATAAAAAGCTAAACAGAGTAGCAGGGATCAGTAAAACTGTGTGTGGACAGAACTAGTGGGGAATGATTGGCCCTTTCTGTCATGAGACCAAAGGAGGGAGGACCCAGTGAAATCACCAGGCAATAACTTCTGAACAAACAAAAATACAACCAAATCCTGGAAGCAGTCCTGCAGCTCAGCTGGTCGCTGTGAAATGTGGTGGCCTGGGCTTGAACCTCAGAGCGGGGAGCCCCTACATGACCGCTTGCCAGGACCGGGAGACGATGCTGGGGAAGCATCACGCTCTATTCATCCTCTATGTCATCCTTTTCATGAGCTTGAGCTCCCGTCACTATCAGCTTGTTCATCTTCGGTGTGACCCATGACACACAGTCTTACATACTTCTGATTTTATTTCTATTTCTATTTTATCATTTGTTCTTTGTTGGCCCATGAAAACAGATTATCCTTCTCTGTAATTGTATGTGTCAGAAGGAACAGATGCCAGCAGTGAAAACAAATCCAGAAAGTTCTTCCCTTGTGCTCTATTTACACTGGATCATCCGTCTGATTTGATTTCACTATCAATATTTTTCCTTTTTACCCTTGTGTCACGCAAAAAAGAGATACTAGAAGAGATGGCATGGTTCTGCTCCTGTAAATAATGTTACGTTGATTCTGCTGTGTAGTACAAATAATTTATTTGGGTTAAAAAGAAATACTATTGACCTTTTCTGCCTGACAACTCAGAAACTCATTTAGAATAATAAACCTCACTTTTCAACTGTGTGTCCTGGAATGTTTAACATTTCAGTTTTAATGGTGTGGCAAATAGATCTCAGAAACTGTGATGCCCAGGTGCTACAGAATGTCCTGCCAGTGGACTTTCCAAGCGCCGAGTGCCATGGTGGCTTACACAGCATCCAGCTTGGCAAGAGAATTAAGGGACGAAAAATGTCTTTTCCCCCTTTCTGTACCTTCCTTGTTAGCGTCTCTTTAAGAAATTATGGAAAAATCCTTATGAGGTGGCATTTCACTAGATTGCTAAAATATATCAAGTTGTTGTCCTACTTCGACAGTGCTGGCTCCTTTGCCGTGGACAATGACAGGCTGAGCTGGCTGAGGTCTGTCCCATGTGAGAATATGCAGAACCGCCTCATCCTGTTTAGTTAAAAGGAGAAGTTGGGAACCTTACACTGCGTGGAGGGATCGTGCATTACCGCCGTGCAAATGCATAAAAACAAACACATAGGAGTCAGTGCTGTGCAAGATATTTGATTTGCTCAGTTTAAGCAGAGACCTCAGATATTTGATTTAGACTTCCTGGATGAAACCTTTCATGGATTTTTGTTCAGAGATTCATGGCACTGGAAGCTGGAAGCCCATTAGATTAGGCACACCTCGTCTATCACCAGCCAATAAATGTTGCCCAGCTCATTTCTGTTTGGATCATCATTTCGAGGAAGGCATCCTGCCTTTGTTTGAAGACCTCAAGAGATAGAAAATCCAGTTCTTCCTTTCTTAATGTGTTAATCACCTTCATCACTCAGAGCGTGTGCTGTTTCCGGTTCAATTTAGCTGACATGCAAATAGCCATTAGATCTTGTTAGGGCATTTTAACTAACGGGATTTTGCTCTGAACTCACTGGGACCAGACTCTCATTTTCATGAAACAGTTACCAGCATTTTAACATCTCAAGTTTGTGTCTCTTCTGTACGTGACTCTAAAATGTTTGCAAACTTCTAAAGAATGGTGTAAATCTGCTGTTTTGTCTGGGAAGCAATGATGACTTAATTTTGTTCAGACATGCAGCTTGTTTTGGTCAGGGTGTAACTGAATCATTTCCAAATTTTCCTGTATCATGTCAGCATATTGAAATCTGCAAGATCTGGAGCATTTCTTTATTATTATTTATGGTTATTTATTGCTTAACCTAAAAATGCCATCTGGATCCTGATAATATTCTTGCTTGTTGATTCCAAAGAACTTGATGCTTGTTTGCTATCTAAACCTGTGATTGTAAAACATAAGAATAAAATGGGAGCAATTTATTTTCCAGATCAAATTTTCTCTCAGCAGGATTAAAACTGCCACAGCAGTAAAGAGTTTACAAACTCACTAAAGAACTGTAATAACTTCCCTTCTCACTGCCGGGTCAGGGAAAGGTAATACATGTTTCCAATCAGCTTTGAATTGAACTCAAATTGTAGGTTTCATTTCACTTTAATCCATATGTGAGTTCACGTTAAAGGTAAGAGAAATCACAGGACTGCAAACATGGAGTAGAGTTAATTAAATTTTCCAGCTCCTTTTGGAAGAAGCCCTGGATCTCCTTATGCATAAAGGCTTCCGGGGTACTTCTGAGGGCAAGACCAACTGGGAAATGGCTCTACTGGTGCAGCAAGGACTACGTTAAATGAAGTTAGAGCGGCCAAGTGAAATACATTGAGAGAAACCTTGCAAGATTTGGGAATGCTTCTTTTTGCTGAGCTATCCACCAAAAAAAAAAAAAAAAGCTTCCTTCACTCCCCTTCTCCTCCCTGCCCCAGAAAAAAACAGAAAATGCATCCCCACAGCTGACCGGCACTGAGAGGGCTCTAAGGAAACACGGCACGTTCTTGGCTTAGACCCAAACGAGATCTTTCTCCAAGGCAGTCCCTGCTGCAAATGCTGCTTTTAGAAATGATAAACGCTTATTAGTCCTCCTTCTCTGTTTCCCACTTATTGTGGGAATTGGCCGTTTTTTTGGAGTTCTGCTTTTCTGTCCGATCTTGTTTTAAATGTGTTCTGGAAAAGAGCTTCTACTAAATGGGAGAGACTATTCACGTGCTTAAAGTTAAGTCTGCATTTCACTGTCTTGCAGAACTGGGACCTGAGCTCTGGCCACTTTGCCGAATCGAGTGCACTAAGCCCTTGCTTATCCTTTGGGAGCTCTTGTTCAGCGTGCAGACCTCAGCCCCTGGCTGCACGCACCTGGGAGGAGAAGCATCTTGAAGCAATAAGTGCTTATTTAATGTTCTCTTACACCACCCCCCCCCCAGCTGAGAGGTGCTCTTGGAGCATCTCCAACACTGACAGCAGTGTTCGGTGTAAGTCAAAAGGATGGTCGTGGCTCACTCAAGATCTGCACATCGCTGGGGCTTGGGGACGCACGGATTGAGTGCTGTCACAACAGTGGGGATCCGGGGATGAGGGCTGGCTGGTTACTGCAGGGAACACAGTGCACATCTAATTCTCTGTGTGGGCATGAAGCCATGCCCTTTCCAGCATGCCAGGCTGATCAGCAAGGTACAGACCTCAGGAAAAATGTGTTCTGAATGTGTTTGGTCGAACAGTGGATTTCACTCACTGTGAGCAGCATGAAAAGTTGAACGTTTCCCAAACCACCCAACAGAGAGATCTCTCTTGATGGTCTGTTTTCTGGTTATTTCTGCTTGTACCTAGAGAAACAAAGTGGAAGCTGCATCCGGGGAAAAATTGTTCTTCTCACCTGAATCTGGCAGCAAAAGGGTTTTCTGTCTAAAAATCAGTTGAGTTGCAGAATGAATTACACGCAATGTGCGAGACTCTGGAAAAGCAAGCCTTCCTCAAGCACTAGAATGTGACATTTCAAACATCTCGATTTTAAAATAATGCACTGTGTATTCATTTTGCCTCACGCAACAAAATGAAAGTCTCCTTTAAACAAATTTATTATTCTTAAGCTTCCCACAGAATATCAATGAAATTACAAGTCACTTAAAGATCAATTGCCAGCTTCAGTGTCTCCTGAAGTGTTTCTTGGTGGCTTTGGTAGGCCTTGGGTCAGGCTCTGAAAGATTATCTACTGGGATGCCAACGGCAACTGGCCTTTCTGTGAAAAACTCAAGCTTCACCTTCTGTGAAAACTCATCCGCTCGACAAAGGAGTGCTTCAGACATTGCTGAGAAGAGCTGAGTTCATGCCAGTGTGTTCTTCAACTTGTCAATACCATTTTAATAGCAAATTCTCTTTTTCCTGTATTCCTCTGCTCAGATGCTTGCATGAGTACTTGAAATTTATTTGTCCTCAAGGCCACAGATACATGAAGAGGCTCTTTTCATAGATGTGCCTAGCAGCCTTTCCCATGTTTCTCTTCCCAGCTACTTAATTTTCTCTCTATACAGAAATGTCCTTGGCTGTTCTGAGGTTCTGTTCTCTGAAGTTTCTTTGCTGGCAAACTCAGATGCTCAAGAGCTCTCTCAGTGCTTAGAGGTGATTTTAAAGCAGTTCACCGCAATTCTCCTTTTTATATAAACACTTCAAAATAACTTCAGCAAACTGAAATACTTCCACATCAGCAAAAGGGGTTTTGTTGATAATGGTCCTGTGCTTTGTGCATCCAAGTTTCTTTGACTTAGATGGTGTCCTTTTATATAACAAGCTTTTATCTCAATAATTTCCTGACTGCAAATTCAAGTTTTTCTTCTGGACAAATTTGGAGATATGAACACAGTCCTGTTTTCTCTGTTGGCACTTGAGTGTGTTAAAACAACAATTCTTTCCTCATAAGCTCTTATTTTGGAATTAATCTGGTGAGTTTTTGTGTTGCTTTGGTTTGTAAAATTGTCCACTTATTGAAAGAATGCTCATTCACGTCTTCTTAGTCCAGGTTCTATTCACACACACACACACAGAGTCGCCTCTGTTTTAGCTGCAATGTTCTATTAGTCCAGGTTTGAAGCAAGAAGATTCTGCAAAAGCATCCATAACTATATCCATCATACCTGGACTCCAGAAATGTGCAGTCCATCACCTAATTGCTATCACAGTCTCTTCTCTTTATGCTGGTGACTTTCCCTGGTCACATCTCTGAGGTCAAATGCCAGAAGGTTAATATCTAAATGTTCAAGGCAAGTAGGCTGACTTCATATCCTTCAGCCTGAATCTGTATGTGCTCTTGCAATGAGCAGATCATTAACTGCAATGCAGCTGCTGAGAAAAGGCTTGAAATACTTCAGCTCTCCAGTCAGGGTGATAGCAGCTCATTAAAGCACGGTATCTGAGCCCTCTGTTCAGAGAGGGTTTGGAGATCACTGCTGTTTCTTCTTTCTGTTCCATCAGAACCAGGAAGGAAATAGAGCGGCTGATATTTTATGTCCTTGTGCAGAATGTCGTGACCTCAGAGTGGAAGTACTTGCAAAGACATGCGTGTCCTGTGCAAAAGCAATCAAGATTACATTACCTAACACAGGACCCTCAGTGCACCTTGGGTTAAACTGGAAATGGGTTAAACTTCCTTTCTCGGAGGAAGCTAAACCCTGTATGTATCTATAAGAGATAGTAGATACTCTTTAACAAACTGACATTTAAATTCAAAGTAGCAAAACCCATCCTTTTATTTCCCTCTACCCTTCATTGCTGCAGCCTCCTGCAGTACGGGGTGGAGGGAAGCGCTGGCACCCAGGACACTGCTCCTGAACACATCACTTCACATCAGTGTCCCCATCCAGGAAAGCCACATTAACAGCTGATGAAAGTCCTCTTTATGAGCTGATTATAAGCTTTGTCATTACTCTGAGCTGAGTATGTCCATATTTTTGGCATGTGTCTGATCCAGGTTGGAACCGGATCTTTATAGATGAGAGTTAGATGCTGATGTCATGCCAGGGTTCGAGGAGGCAAAATCTAAGAGGGAAACTCAGCTATTCCATGAAAAAATACGGCAGGATTGAGTATATGTCCAATAAGTAAAAGAAAGCCAGCAAACATCTCTCTCTAGGATGTATGCAAGGGTTTATTTTCAGCCTTGCTTCTTCCCAGGAGCATATGAATTTCCTAGCATGTAGCAGGTACAGCTTTTAGCTGCCTGTGCTCAGAGATATGAGAGTGATCCTTAGCCTCCAAAGGGTCTGCATTGCCATTTCTGGGGGCTAAGCAGCTCACAGAGCAAGTGAAGCCCTTGCAGCATGCAGCTGCCCCCTCATTAAGCTGAATTTCACACCCACAGCTCGTTAGAGCAGAGCTTTGGGATCAGCGCTGGCTGCCAACAGGTTTCTGGGTGGAATTCCAGGTCTGGAACAGAGAGAGGGAAGGGGAGAGGGAGCTCCTCCTCCCAGTGTGGACCTGCATCGGCCGCAGCTATCAGAGGGGCTGCAGCTGAAATCTGTGGTGAGCAAGGGGGAGTAGCTGCCAGGGCGTCCATATCACAGCCCCCTCTTTCTGAAACTTGCTTCCTCTTATTTGGTCCACTGGATTCATTAAACTTGCAGTCGAACTGTAAGGACCATCTGTTTTCCAGGGACTTCAGGGATGGGTGGAGCAGGGAAGAGAAGGTGGCTTAAGGGGCAATTGAAGATCTTGCAAGCGCGTCTGGTTTTCTTTGAGGGAAAAGTGGTTTTAGGCAGGCTCTTTGACTTCAGCTACATATTATAAGCGATGTGGTATATCTGAATGCATTACTGGGTGGTCAGATGACATGGTGAGATCTGGCAAGGCTTATTTCACAGATCACGCAAAGACGTTGAGCTGCTCCTGCAGAATGGGTCTGTCAGAAACAAGGGGGAGAAGAACAGCCAGGAGAACAGCACAGGGCTTGGCTGGGCACCAGGGAACTTGCCTTCAGTTGGAGTTTTGCCTTAAGTGGGATTTTTTCTGACTTTAGATTTCCTCTCTTCCCTGCTCCCAGGCTGAAACATTGTTAGAAGAAAGTAGAGCAGAGCAACTTAAAAGCAAAAAGGGTGACACAATGCTGAATTGGAAGGGCTATAATGGACAGAGATACTTAAAACCCAAAGAGATCATGATCAGAGGGTTAAAAACCATTTTTTCTATCTAGTCTGTTGCCTCCAAAGATGACAGAGGAGCAGAATCCAAGTTGTATCTCTCTAATTGACGAGACTATTGCTTTACAGAAAGTTGGAAACATATACTGTATTAATTTTCATTTCATTTTGTTGGAAATGACTTGAAATATATTTCTGTAACCAACCAAGCTCATTCTTAACTCTCCCTGCTACACATTCAGCAAGAATTTATAGGCAATGTTAGAAGTATTCATATCCTCGCCTACTGTTCGTGCTGAAAGCCTTTGTCCTGAAAAAAGAACTGCACTTCCTAACACTGATCCACAGCGCTGTAAATCAGGAGCTGGGGTGAGTGCACACGCATCCTCTCCTGCACTGGCAATTATGTTCTGAGAATGCTTCTTTTTATGAATAAGAGCTGCTTCTCTTATCTTGATCCCCCGATCATCCGGGGAGAGATCCAGTATGGTCTCTAAGTGGAAAGACCTGCAGAGCTGAGCAGATGCTGTGGGATGTTTCAGAACAGGCAGTACTCCTAGGCATAAGCAGCAGTCCCAAACCATACCCTCAGCCATGCAGACAGATATGTCCCCACAATAAATAGGCTGTGGTCACATCATGGGACTCCATGCAGACAGCCCGTGTCCATCACATGGTGCTGAGGGCTGGGAATTAGACAGGGACTCACTTGTGGTGTGCCTTGCAGCCCTCCTAGCATGGTGCAGGAGGACAGGGAGAAATTCTGGCCCAGAGCCTCTTCTGCAGCCTGACCATGCGCTTGCGCTACCTTTTCTTCATTTCCTTGCTCCCATCTCTGGGACATGAAATTCAGCTGGGAAGTTAATTGAAGAAGATCACAGCTAATGAAGCAGACCTTGGGACAAGTGAGAAGAGGAGTACATCCAGTCTGTGAGGGGAACATCAAAGCTGCTGTTCCCATCATTTTCATTTGATTGCACTGGGCAGAGAAAGGACAATTCTGCTCTCAGGAATATTGGAGCAGCTCCACTGAGGTCTGCTTATTCCAGATTTACCTTGATGAATTTGAGAGCAGAAACTGGCCTGAAGTACGTATAAAAATTTATTAAAGCTTTGGGACAGATTGTGCTTTGCTTGAATATGTGAGGGGGGATGGAGCAGGAATTTCCCTGTTCGTTCCCACAGGAAAGCGCTATAGTCTCTGGCATTAAAAAATGCAGGACTTAGTACATCTATTTGCCCAAAATGACATCATTGAATGGCTCAGGAAAGTTCAATTTGAGTGGGCTGGAAAAGGGAGCAGGCAGTGTTCAACCTCTGTTCCCCAAACCCTGCTTTCCTGTGCCCCAGCATCTTGAGGAGCCAAAAGGTACAGAGCCTCCACCTCCTCACACATTTGTGTCACATCTCTCCCAGGAAAGCTAACAGGTTGATGGAAAAAATGTACACCTTGCTTATTTGAACGTATTTTAATATATCCAGGATGTGATACTGCCTGAGACGCAAGCACAGTTCTCCCACCCCAACAAGGGCTACGTCAGGTCCTTGGTATCCTCTGGACAGGAGGATAATAAAAACTCACATGGTCCTCTGGCCCCAATAGCTCATTTTGGTCATCTTGCAAAGGATAAGTGGGAGAATGCTGCTTTTTCAAATATGTAGAAAAGAACTTAAGCATACTACTAAAAAAATAAAGAAAGACAAGAAAATGATGGAGATGACAAATAATTCCCCTGACACAGCGGTGCCTGGGTTTTTGGCTGCTCCTTGTCACCAAGCTGGAGGTGTAATGCTGTCTTAAATAGTGTCCTAAATAACTGTCTTCTCTGTGTTATGCCTGGAGGCTATTTCATGGAGATGTGGAGGAATGTCAGCCTGCAGCAGCCATAGGTGATCGGGTGGGTGCTGCAACAGGATGCACTTGACTCTGCTGATGCTTCAGACAGCAGGATCTCCATTTCAGGGCAGTAGCTGTAACGTTGCAAGAAAACATTCTGTGTCCACACAGGAAAGCCATCTGCATCCACATAGAGGGGCCTGCTTGGTGCTGGGGCATGCTGTCCAATTAAAAATAGTGGCCGAGATAGTTTTGCTAAAAGATTTAACATCTTCTTTACATTGCTGATTTACTTCCTGAGGAGTAAGTAGTGTAATACATGCTACTTTCCTATTTCATGGTAATCCTCACCCTTTGTTGTCAGAATACAAGCCAAAGGTGCACATTTTTCAAGGAATTGTTTGAATTTCTTTCCTCATCCTGATTACTTTTCTTCACTTTTTCCATCATCAACTGTCCTTTGGGTATTAACCTTGTATTTATGCTCACATTAACCAGGGTCAGCATCAGAAAATGTTCATACTCTTGCTTTTGCTCAGCCACCTGGAGAAACAGAGAAAGGAGACAGTACCAGACACTCACTAATTTCTAACATGTGTTTCCTGCCAGTACTGGCCTCAGCAGCTCAACCGACATAAGTCACCACAGGAATAATTGCCATTTGAGTACAGGCTTTGGATGCACATGAGCCTGAGAAAGCTCTGCCATGGAGGGAGTGTCCTGCTG